>NC_134815.1:44300835-44305835 GCF_046742065.1 Oratosquilla oratoria | reverse complement strand
GATCATTTGTCATCGCCGCAACTTCCCCACTCTTGACTATCCGTGTGTGGGTTCATCTGCGTTTGTCAGTGTTGGTGAGAAACGTGTGTTTCTCTCTTTGAATCCAACTCTCCGAGGGTCTTCGAGGTCGGCGGCTACGTGGCCGTTCCTCCTGGCAGACTCTTCCTCGAAGTCCTCGTTCTTTATCCAGGGGGGAAGGGGGATGAAGCTTCGAGAGTATTCAACTTAGGGTGAAAAAAAAGTTTGTCAAGGAATATTTTTCAATGTAATCAGTAAATTTATCTTAGTTACTTCCTGTAGTAACTCGCTCTCTTCCTCTTCTTCCTCTTCTTCCTCTTCTCTCTCGTCCTCTTTCGGACACTCTCCCTCTTCGTCTTTTTCCTTCTTCTCCTGTTTTTCTCTTTCTTCGCCCTTTGTCCCTAATCTCTCTCTTCCTTTTTCTCTTTCTCTTCTCTTCTTGTCCTTTTTTGGATACTCTCTTTGTTCTTTTTCTTCTTCTCTTGTTTCTCTTTCTTTGCCTTTTGTTTACATTTCCTATCGTCCATTTTCTCTTTTTTCTCCTCTTACTCCTTCTCTCCCTTCTCTTCTATTTTCTCTTTCCACTGCTACTGTATTCTCTTTTTCTTCCACCTCCACCTCTTCCATCCACCTCCACCTCTTCCATCCACCTCCACCTCTTCCATCCACCTCCACCTCTTCCAATACCCTCCACCCTCTTCCAGGTCTTCCATTTCCCTCAAGTTTCACATCACAAATGTTCTTTCTCCAGGAGAAGGAAGAAGAACAAGAGAATCGAAATGTTCTTTCTCCAGGAGAAGGAAGAAGAACAAGAAAATCGAAATGTTCTTTCTCCAGGAGAAGGAAGAAGAACAAGACAATCGAAATGTTCTTTCTCCAGGAGAAGGAAGAAGAACAAGAGAATCGAAATGTTCTTTCTCCATGAGAAGGAGGAAGAACAAGAGAATCGAAATGTTCTTTCTCCATGAGAAAGAAGAAGAACAAGAGAATCGAAATGTTCTTTCACCAGGAGAAGGAAGAAGAACAAGAGAATCGAAATGTTCTTTCTCCAAGAGAAGGAAGAAGAACAAGAGAATTGAAATGTTCTTTCTCCAGGAGAAGGAAGAAGAACAAGAGAATCGAAATGTTCTTTCTCCAGGAGAAGAAAGAAGAACAAGACAATCGAAATGTTCTTTCTCCAGGAGAAGGAAGAAGAACAAGAGAATCGACAGATGTGGAACGAGAAGAGGCAGAGGAAAGGACTAATGAAGGAAGACGAGGGGAAGAACAAAGGAAGAGGAAGGAGAAAGGGCAATGGAAAGGAAGGGAAAATTTTAGGAGACTGTTTATAAAGACAGAGGACAGACCTCAAGATGGACGCATAGTAGAAGGGACAGAAGGAAAGACAGGAGAAGAGACAGGAACAGAGTGGGGGAGAAAGTCTGGAGAAGGATAATTAGAAAGAGGAAGAAGAAAAGGGATTAAAGATCAATAAGAGCTAATAAAAATCCTGAGACAAAATAAAAAAAAAGGGGGGAGATTCTGAAGAAAGAGCTGACAAAGAAAGGCGATAAAAATGAAAAAAATAAATAAATATAAAGATAAGTGGCTGAGAGAAAACACAAAAAAGAAAATGGAGAACGTTCAAGAAAAGCAGAGGACGAAGAAGCAGAATGGAAGAGGAATGAGAGAGAGGAGACGGAAAAGGAGGAATGGCAGACGGAAGGCCTGAGGAAGAGAAGGTTGGTGGAGCTACCTGAGGTGGAGAGGGTGGAGGAGCTCCATATTCCATAATCTCCTGTTCCTTCGTTAGGAGATAGAGACGAGAATTATACATCATGAAAACTGGAAAAACAAACCACAGATGCCCTAGATTACTTTATTTCGTCATTCTCGTTCCAGCCATTCTCAAGCTGGAAAAAAAGAGAGCAAATGAGGAAGAAGAGGATTAAAGAGCATCAGGGCGGAGGGAGAGAGCAGAATAAGGAAAGAAAAAGAACCAGGAATAAAAAAAAGAGAGACAAAGGTGGGGGAAGAGGAGGAGAAGGAAGAGGAGGAGGGGGAAGAGGAGGAGGAGGAGGAGAAGGAGGAAGAGGAGAAGGAGGAGGAGGAGGAGGAGTAGGAATACGAGGATTAAGTACCTGAAGAAAAAAGTAACGAGAACAATAAAAAGGGGAAATAACGAAGTGGTAAGGGGAGCAATGGGGAGGGGATGGGCACTGGAAGGGTGCATCGAGTCGGGAAGAGGAGGAGGGGGAAAAGAGGGGACGGTGAGGGAGGGACGGAGGGGAGGAGGTAGGAGGAGGGGAAGTTGAGGGCTGTGGGAAGAGGAAGAGGGAAGGTAGGGCAAAGAAGGGGAAAGAATGGAGAAGAGGGAGGAGGTAGCAGGGGGAAAGGGAATAGGAAAGAGAGGTAATAGGAGGGAAGGTGAGATGAGGTGAGTTGAGGGGGTGAAGGGGAGGGGAAAAGAGGAGGCTTGAGGAGAGTGGGAAGGGAGGGGAGGTTAGGGGAAGGGAAAAGAGGAAAGAGGGAGAGGAGGGAAGCGGAAGGAGAGTGGGAGGGGAAGGGAGGGTAGGGTAATGGGGTTGGGGGGAGAAAAGGGTGGAAGGGAGAAAAAGGGAGGGGAGAGAAGGGGGAGAAAAGGGAAGCAAGAGGAAACTGGAAAGGGAAGGGAAGGAAGGAAGGGAAGGAAGGGAGGGAAGATGAAGGTGAGGTTAAGGGAGCTCTGCGGAAGAAGAGAGAGGGAAAGGAAGCGAAGAGGAGAGGAGGGGTGGGGAATGGAAAGGGGTCACAGACAGACAGACAGACAGACAGACAGACAGACAGACAGACAGACAGACAGACAGACAGACAGACAGACAAGAGACAGACAGACAGACACACAGAGACAGACAGACAGACAGACAGACAGAGACAGACAAGCAGATATAGACAGACAGAGACAGACAGACAGACAGACAGACAGACAGACAGACAGACAGACAGACAGATAGACAGACAGACAGATAGACAGACAGACAGACAGACATACAGATAGAGACATACAGACAGACAAACAAACAAACATGCAGATAGACCGATAGTCAGAGAGACGGAGAGAGAGAGAGAGAGAGAGAGAGAGAGAGAGAGAGAGAGAGAGAGAGAGAGAGAGAGAGAGAGAGAGAGAGAGAGAGAGAGAGAGAGAGAGATAGAGAGAGAGATAGAGAGAGAGAGAGGAGAGAGAGAGAGAGAGAGGGAGGGAGAGAGAGAGAGAGAGAGAGAGAGAGAGAGAGAGAGAGAGAGAGAGAGAGAGAGAGAGAGAGAGAGAGAGAGAGAGAGAGAGAGAGAGAGAGAGAGAGAGGTAAGAGATATATCTTAAGAGAGCGCCTGTGGCCAGGGCCACGTGAGTTTGTAGAAGAAAGGCGGTGGTGGTGGGGTGGGGTGGGGCGGGGTGGGGGTGTTGGTGGTTTAGGGCGGGTTGGGGGGGTTGGGGGGGTGATGGTAGTGTCTGTATACAAAAGAGTTCCTTTGTCCTTAGGTTCTTCCAGCTGGTTACCGCCACCATCCAAACATCACTTTTACAGCTTGCTGCTTTGAATCATCCTTGACCTTTTCCCTTGCATAACATCCCCCTCCCCCCCTTCTCCAACACCACCTCCACCCTCTCTCCATCACGGCAACTTCTTAAACCTTTACCACCACCACCGCCACCACCACGTATATTATCATCCCAGGACTGTACCACAATTGCAGTCACCACTATGATATCCCCCAAGACCATACCAAAATCGTCTTTTGTCGTCGTTGTCGTCGTCGTTATCATATTCGGTCTTGTCATCGCCGACCTTTTCTCCTTCTTCTTCATCTTCTTGTTCCTGTTTTTATTTCCACTGTTATTCATCCTCCCTCTCCCCTCTTCGCTACCTTTTTCCTCCTCTATCACTTCTTTCGCCTTTCTTATTGATATTATTTATGTCCCTTTTCTTCTTTTCCTCTTCTTCCTCTTCCTCCCCCTTTCTTTCACTTCCTCCTCCGCCTATTCTTCTTCCTCCTGTTCCTCGTCTTTTATATCTCCTTTCTCTTTCTCCCCTTCGCCTCCTCCTCTCCCTCTTTCTACTCTTTCCCCTTCTCTCTAATCTCTCCTTTCTCTTCTTCCAACTCCTAATTTCTATCTTAATTCTTTTTTTTTTCTTAATTTTCTTTTAATTTCCTAATAACCCCAACCTCTATTCTTGAAGATTTTTTCCTCTTTTTTTTAGGGGTCGCCTTGACAAGTTTCAATTTTCCATTTTCTTCGTGTTTTTCATTGTTGTCCTCATTACATATTTGTGTTCCCAGTCTGAGAAGCTTATCCCAGCGCGTAAACTTTGGCTTTTTGAGTTTCTGCTGGCTAGTCTGATGACGCCTTTTTTCATAATTACCTGCCCATTTCCATATCATTAGTATGATTTTTCTTTTTCAAGTATTTACATAATTATCTGCTCTTCTTTGTGCGTCGTGTCCTTAAGGCTGCAGGTGAAGAGGAGTTGGTACCCATGATTTTGTTCAAACTCAGAGGCACATATTATTTTTTATTTTTTCTCTTTTTTCTTTCCCCTCTTTTTTCATAAAAACTTTACTGGACAGTACAACTTGGTAGAACATTTCTGGCCCTTTGGGACAACAACTTTACCCAGAATTACGTTTGCATTATTACAACTTTTGATATGAACTCCCATCTCATCATCGTATTCTTTTTAGAGACGAGACCTTAATACTAGATATACACGTAACTTTACTTTTTTGTTGAAATATCCATGTACATATACATGTATTTGTACACGTATATGTACATGTTTCCACAAAAATAGATACAAACAAAAACTGCCAAACGAGGAGATATGTGAAGCCATCTTACTAACCTGGTATATCTTCCTGGTTGTTACCTCTTGTTTGCAAACGTGAAAAGCCATTTGTACTCACCTGTGGACAAAGAGAAAGAAAATTGTTACTACAGTCAGAGATATAGATGCAACAGTTTGAAA
>NC_134815.1:44280835-44285835 GCF_046742065.1 Oratosquilla oratoria | reverse complement strand
AATTAAATATTTATCTTATTGTTCATCTAATTACCTGTATATCTAAGTCATTATTCCACGCGCATACTGAATTGTAACCTTATTTATTACTCATATCTTTATTTATTTATATGCCTATTTCCTTGCTTATCTATTTATCTATTGATTTACATATTCAAACACTTAAATAAAACACTGTGGTACAACCGTGAAATGTCCTTAAATGCCGAGTCAAACAAAGAACACGTGATTTGGTTTTTATTTGTTACCTTTATCCAGAAACACTATCGCTCTGGCGAGGATTTTGACTTTCACATCTTTGTTCGAAAGAAATGATAAATGTCCGATCCTCTCAATCAAGATAATGTGGTATCCTACATAAAAATGAAAAACCTCCTAGATAAAAATATTTTATATAACTATCTATCTTGTATACACACGCACTATCACGTGTACAGATACACATACACGTACACACACACACACACACATACATACACGTACGCACACACACATGCACACACACACACACACACACACACACACACACACACACACACACACACACACACACACACACACACACACACACACACACACAGATACCCTTCTATTTGCATTTGGCCTCATCAGGGACCGGGAAATGTACTGTTTTCCTGCTTACCAACTGAACTCCTTTGAAATTCAGAGCCTTTAGAGCTGTGTGCAAGTACGCTACTGTGGCAGGAATAGTGTATAATTCACCTCCAGTTGTCATGAAAGTGTGAAATAGAAGCTAAGCGTCTAAAGGCGGGACAGTGGCTAGAACTTTCCGGAATAATTCTGAAATTAACAACTTGGAACGACTACACGGTCTCGCTGCTGGCTGCGGTCCTTTGCATGCCTTTGAAGTGCATCTCAGCGTCGGGGAGGAGCCGATGCACGAGACTAATGCCAGAATATCCGACGAAGATACCGCGGGCGCTGACCCCTTTCTCCCCGATAACGCGCGATCTCGAGGTCGTGTTGAGGGTGACGCTAGATGGCTCTGTTCATCGTGAGAGGAGAGACCGAATTGGAAGGTTTCTCAAGCTGTTGTGATTTATCGATACAACGGTAGATGAGATGGGTAGATTTTGGTAGATAGGTTACGCTGTCTAGGAGTAGTTCAACAAAGCCAATGAACCCCTTTATTACGGCGACTTTTATACGGTTTTTCTGGCTAATTCCAAGTGGTTTTCTATTGAGCTTAGGCTAGTACCATGTGCTGAAAAAAAACAAGAATGGATAAAGTAGTATTCTATATATTTTTCCTTCTTTTATGTAAATGTCTGACCACCTGGCCCCCCCATCCCGGCGACATATGTATAAATTATGTTAACAAAATTTATATGAATGAATTCAGAAGAGGCTATAACTGGAATGGACAACATCAATCTTTGTATATACCAACCCAACCCACCTTTGTGCTTTACAGGCTTTACTTTGGCTAGAATACCACGACCATTTTCATCTGTGGTTGTTCCTAAAAAAACAAGGGGTTCCTTTTTAGGGGTAGGTGGCCAAACTTCTCTGCATACTGAACTAAAGAGTTGAACGCCATTTGTGTTCGAAGGTCATTTTTATGTTCAGAAAGACGTTTGTCTAAACCTCGACTTCGCTCACCAAAATAGGAGGCAGACCATCCCTTACAAGGAATCTCATATACAACACTTAACTCGTTGGCAGGAGACACCTAGTAAAGAATGTTTGGCCTCCTATTTTGGTGAATAAAAATGACCTTCGAACACACAGGGCGTTCAGTAAGCAGACAAATTTGGCCACGTTCCCCATTGGAAAGAGGCCAAAGTCCTCAGAAAGGGTTATGAAAACAAGACGAGAAAAACGATTGAGGCTGAGTATATAAACGTCAATGAAAATACTAATGGAAGAGAGGGATTTGTCTGCTTATCAAAGATGTCAAGTGTCCTTTTACTAGACTCTCTGAGACACCGGATAACTGCCCACCGCCGCCCGGGCGCTGTGACCTAACCGAAAAGAATGATATAAAATGTGACATAAAACCTTCTGTAGGCAACTCTCTGAAGAAGACCAAGTTGTTCGTAACGTAAGGGTGATATCTATTCCGAGAACATCTTCGTTTTAACTTCTGTCACCCAGGAGGGTAAATGTTTCACTTGTCCTATTTATACTCTGTATCTCAACTTGTTTGTACTCACTTTTCTTTACTCCTTGATCATGTGAATATATCACGAAAGCGCCCGGACTCCGTGTGATTTTCCTCTTCCTAGTGGACTCTGCATAATTGTAATTCACGTGTAACTTGTGAAATTTGTGCATATATATATGTATATATATATATATGTATATATATATATATACATATATATATATATATATATACATATATATATATATATATGCATATGTATATATATATATATACATATGTATATATATGAGAGAGAGAGAGAGAGAGAGAGAGAGAGAGAGAGAGAGAGAGAGAGAGAGGTGCAACATACATATGTATATTAAATCGTTTATTTATCATCTATGTATATTGTTGGCTCAGCCAGTCATGCTACACATTTCCTCTTGGAAAGTAAAGCAACAAATATCTCAAAGTTATTACAACAAATTACAGCCAATGCAAGAATAATGGCGTTCATATGTTTTGCGGTGCTGCAAATTAAACCATTCCTTTGCAATCTGGCAGTCTCGGTCAAATACAAATATATACAAATTACTTAGAATGACAAAAAATGGCCTCCTAACATATCACAAGAACTGACACTACCACCATTGATAAAATAATGTATCTATATGAGAATATTTTCAAAACATATATGTATACATATGCACCTAAAGAACGAGTTATATCCAAATCCCTTTTAGCTCTGTGCAAATGAACACAGACATCACAGACTGTAATAATGTAGACCCAAAATCATGTCCCGATCATAGCGTGGAAACTTCGCAATACTGATGCAACCCATTACTGTCCTCGTTGAGCAAATTAGTGTGTGTGTGTTATGTGTAAGGTGACAGCATTACACATAAATTGGACTATAAACCTCTGAGTTCTGAGCCGGATGTGTAATAGCTTCCACATGACATTCATCTCTCTACTAAATGGTTACAGAAACGGATTGTAGAGTTAGTGAGGCTTTAAAGCCCAAACCGCGCTTTGACTTCGGATCTGAGCTGTCACAAACCACTACTACACTAGCAAAGTGTGTGTGTGCGTAATTGTGTGTGGTCGTGTGTGTGTGTGTATGTGCGTGTGTTAGTGTGTGTGTCTGTGTGTGTGTGTGTGTGTGTGTGTGTGTGTGTGTGTGTGTGTGCGTGTGTGTGTGTATTCACTTGGTCTTTGGATCACGTGTTGGACTCGTGATCGACAGCTATTTCCCTCCTGGAAGAGAGCTCAGAGCTCGTAGGTCCGATCTATGGGTAATGCTGTGACCTTGCACACACACACACACACACCCAACTCCCCGCCCACGAGAGTCAGAGTAACGACCCGAAGCGCAGCGGTACCGAAATAATTTCGGCCCTGGGCAGGATTCGAACCATGAACTGCGGGCCACTATTGTGGCAGCTCAGTGCTCTACCAACTACGCCGTGTGTGTGTGTGTGTGTGTGTGCGTGCGCGCGCGTGTGTGTGTGCGTGTGTGTGTGTGTGTGTGTGTGTGTGTGTGTGTGTGTGTGCGTTCGTGTGTGTGTGTGTGTGTGTGTGTGTGTGTGTGTGTGTGTGTGTGCACCCTTGCGGTCGCGTGCCGACCTTTGGAGGAAATCACAATGCCCGATGCAGCTCCATGGTACAGGAGTCTTCTTTTCATTTGTATTCATGGAATTACTTGAAAGAGCTTACACTTGTGCATTAGTCTAAAAACGCTGTGGTCTGTGCAAGATACATATTTACTTTTGTGCTCGGTATGCATACGAATCCGCCTCACTTCCCATTCACACATGAAAAAGCGCGGCATCAGTCCTAGCGGTAAAGAGCTACACCAACACATAGAATGGAAAGAAAGAACAAAAAATGTTCATATGCACTATTACAAACAATCTAATCTAGTCCATCACGTATATTAAAAATATGCAAATATTCCTTTCATTGTAGTTATACTGACACATTTTTCCTTATAAAAAAACTTTCAGATGTGAAATAGCTATTTTGTATAGATATGTTAAACACACCAACACTGGTTATATCTAACATAGTTTCAATTTGACGCATATCGAGTGTTCAGATTGATACCTCTAAACAGGTTCGATTATTTACAATAGTGGCGCCGCGATATTCGGATAAAGGTCTTCCAGTGCTAACAAAGAATAAAGCCTGGAAAGGACATCATCGTCAAGAGAGTTCCAAGTCCTGTTGCATTACTTCACATAACTACAATCGTGTGCTTGGGAACAGAGATGCCTAAGGTCCTACCACAGCAATTGGATACAATACGCATATTCGACGTTGGAATTTGAGTAATTACTGATGTACATAATATAGCACATCCTCAGGAAACACTTGGGAATAGACTGGATGTACATACTTGTAATTATCGTAACAAGTATATTTCTCCAAGGTCTTCACGATTTGAATAAGACAAAATCGCGTCAGATTTGTTTACGTTGAAGTCTACGGGTATAGTCAGCTAAAAGTAGCCCGTGGAAAATGTACTAAGTTATATGAAACAAAGAAGAAATACGGACGTGATGACTGTGCCATTACAATAACGCCTTTTTAAAAGTAATTTATTTCTAATTCTACTGGACCCATTCACTATATTTTTACGGAAGACTGTACATTTGGGGAGGAGGCTTTTGGCCATTTCTCCCGGTAGAATAATCCAGTTCCAACGACTACAACAGAGCAAGCATACCAACCTTAGACAGCCACGGATACCAACCTTATCGAGAAACAAGCACCACGCCAGTTAGAGTACCTACGACCCCCCAGAGGGCTGTAAAATCCATCTATAACTCTGAGGGTGGGGAGGAAGAGGTTCTGCCGTTTCGCTCAGCAAGAGAGAAGTCTGGCA
>NC_134815.1:44258335-44265835 GCF_046742065.1 Oratosquilla oratoria | reverse complement strand
GTGTATATATATGTATATATATATGTATGTATATATGTATATATATGCATATACCGTATATATATGTGTATGTATGTATATATATAAATTATTTGTATATATATATAAATATATATATATATATACATATATACATATATATGAATTTTTCTATGTCATAGCAGTTGGACTGCAGAATTCCATACAAAATATGTACATTTCATTTGAGGCACAAAAATGTTATGACCAGACACAAGTAAGAGTGGCTCGCTGCCCAAGGCCCTCAGCCTCCTTATGAAGTGAACAAGGACGCTGAACAAAAACAGGCACAGCCACTCTAGGTAGCAAAGCACTTTCCTCATCGTAGCTGCAGAACATTTTGTACACAGAACGTATTGTACGACTGAGTACCCACTCAACTTGCGTAACAAAGTTGCGTCAAGTTTCATAGCTCTGATTTAAAAATTCAGCACAAAAACAGTACATCTCATTTTGGAGGCAGCTTGGTGCATATATGCAACGATTTGTGCGTTGTTTCTATGTGCATGTGAGTGTGGGAATATGTTAGTGTGTGTATGAGTGTGTGAATATGTTAGTGCGTGTATTAGTGTGTAAACATATTATTGTGTGTGTGTGTGTGTGTGTGTGTGTGTGTGTGTGTGTGTGTGTGTGTGTGTGTGTGTGTGTGTGTGTGTGTGTGTGTGTGTGTGTGTGTGTGTGTGTGTGTGTGTGTGTGTGTGTGTGTGTGTGTGTGTGTGTGTGTGTGTGTGTGTGTGTGTGTGTGTGTGTGTGTGTGTGTGTGTGTGTGTGTGTGTGTGTGTGTGTGTATGTATGTGTGTGTGTTTGTTTCCCCGTACACAAACTCGCACTTACAAGAATACATATGTATATTCCAAATATTTTTGGAGTAAATGATATCAGCAGGTACACTGACAGCTCTAATAAGAAGGATAAAATAATCACATTTACAAAATTAGATGTTCTAGTAACATTTGTAGTAATTTCGCTTCTTTAGCAAAAATCAGAGCTGCAGAATCTAGAGCCCTACTATTTGTACTATTATCATAACACTTTACGTGCGATTACAAGCTCCGTTAAACGAATGATGGTAAAATTAATTATCTAACACAATACAAGAAGGGGTGTAAATGCTCAAGGAATTTAATGGTTGGCAAATATTGATGCACATCTATATTTTCGTTTTTTCATAATTACGATAGGGCTATAAGTACGGAATGTCTATTCAAATAAATGAGAGGTCAGTATCCTTCCAAGCTGTCTCAAGTAGACTAATGAACTCTTGGAGAATGCAGATACAGCCAAATGAACACCTTCAACAAGCTGACCTAGTTTCTAATTTGCTGTTCTACCTAATACCAGACTTCAGACGAGGAGGAGACACGAGACCTAATGGGATCTTCCTTTTGTACACAAGTTTGTGGAACAGAAACACGTGGCCTCAATCACAGCAGATATTCAGAAATCACGTCACTCTGTTGAAAAGGTCCAAGTCTCGAGGAGGTCAAGCAAAAAAAAAAAAAAAAAAAGTCCGAAAGACTATAAACTAACCGAGCAAGTGGGTTCTGCCCCGTATCTATCATAACTCTAACTTCCTTCCATTTCCTTCTTTCCTTCAACCAAACCCCCAAATCCCCCCTCCCTCCCTCTCCCCCATCTTATCTATCCTGCCTTCTAACTAAGGTCAAGCAGCCTCGCAACGCAGAAGCTTCCGGAGCGTTGACGACCCGTGGCCACCAGAGGGCCAAGGGCCAAGGGCCATGGTTCCCTCTGATATGGCAGACCGTTCACCATTCGCGCACCTATGGCGGAGCTATTCAAGGTATTTATTCTGACTATTACCAAACAATTCTGTCTACCTCAAGGTTTGGGATAGATTAGAATTCCGGTCGATGAAGATCACGTTCGTCATGAGAACGTCCAGACCCTCTGGGACGACTTCAATTTACAGGGTTTTATTTTGGCTGGTGTGAAAATATTTACTTTTTTCACTTATTTGTTTATTCATCTATTTACTCGCTCATTTATTTATCTATTTATTGACTGATTGATTTCTTTATCTATTATGAACCTGTGACCCGTTAAAGGACATTTTGTTAAAGTTTTGTAGGCCGACTTCTTGAAGACCCCTGACACAGACTCAGCCAACCTAACCCTTTACAGTTAATCTTCAAGTCTGATGATTTAATTCAGGATATCTTCAGGCGATCTTAAGAACATCCTCTACGGAACCCGCATGATTTTCTTTTAAAGAAGAAATTTCTTCGATTGTGAGAGAACCTCTCGACAAAGGTGTAAACTACTTCAGTGAATCTCTTCATCATGGTTACGTACTTTATAAAACTTATTCTGGCTAGGGAAGGGGTTAATCTCCCTCTAAATAAACCACTTCCATATCATTAGGTAATTATTTTTTATTCTAAGTGCCGTCAGGCTATTTTATTCATCTCCGTGTGAACAGTACCTTTAAATCGGCGATATACTTGACAAATTTCGTTACAATATATATATATATATATATATATATATATATATATATATATATATATAATATATATATATATATATATATATATATACAAACATACATATATACACACACACACATATACATTCAGCAGGGAAATGAGGTGATTCCCCTCCCCACCCCTCCTTCCGGTCTAAAAGGATTAAAACTTTTAGTATGAGCGAAGTACAAATGCAAAGAGAAACCATCAAAGCTTTAGGGGAAAGTTACAGATAAAAGCAAATGGGACCGTTACTTGTAGTACTGCGACCCCTGGAATGTAGGTGGGTGGGCCACTGGGGGACATTCCATGGCCACAGGGTCAAGCACTCCGAAGGCTAAACCCTTAACCCTTTAAGCTCCGATGACAAGATTCTTGTGATTTAGTCAAATGAAAAAAAAAAAAAAAAATCATAAAACACCAAAATGTTTGATCAAACACCAGAAAAAATTGACGTCAGTCCTCGCGCGGTCAAGCCGCATCAGATGATATTCGGATGTACGGGCCGGCGCGAGGCCTACCTTATTCGGTTTTTCGTATCTACACCACAAGCGGCTGGCATGAGTTGAATGGGTTAAACAGGAATCGTCAGACCTAATATAATAAAGCCTTGAGGTTATGCCCGAAGACTTGATTCAGGTCCTTTAACAAACTGTGAGTGTGTCAGATGAGATATAGACATCAATTTAATTCGACAAAATTGTAATCTTTATGGTTATCATTTTAACAAACAAGATATGATTTGACAAATCCTGTATAGCCCAAAATAGTATACACATCGTATGTTGGTTACCGTGATTAGAATAAGCATATAGAAATAGTTCTCTTCTGCGGTATTATCACCTTCCTCTCATTAAGATATTATATAGAAATTATTCTAGAATACATTTCATTCATTAAGTGGTGGTATGGGGGGAAGGGGGTGTATTGGACTACAAGGGGCTCAGGTCCCCCTAAGTCGGATTTTAGAAAAGTGAATTGTGAGAACTTATTCCCTGAATATCTTTTCCTCTTCTCAAGATTTTACTTCCTAAGTCCTTCTAATACTCGTCCACTTACTTATGTACTCCTCAAATCACTTATGAAATCTCTTACACATTTTTTCACTTAATTTTATTCACTTTGTCAATTACTCAGTCTCCCTCTAACATTACCCCATTTTCCACTAAATCACGCATTACATTCCTCTCACCCACACACTTCTTTTTACTCAGTTATTTCTTTCAATCTCGGCTACACAGACACGTACAGTTGTTATCGTTACTTAGTTATTAGTTCGAAGGCGTTTAGCTCCACTTTACATCCCTCATTCTCAGTTACACGCCCATGCACATTCAACCTCACTCATAGTTACTCACTCGTATACTCTCATCTTCATTCACTCACACTGCTCTCTCTTTTGGTCGTTGGCTAAACCTGAGTAATTACTCCGCGTTAGGCTGGACTGAAACGCTGCTTGTCCTCGCCTCTGTATGTCCGAGTGTCGAGCTCGCACATAATCTGCAAAGCAGACATTTGGAACCAGTCAGTATTTCATGAGATGTATTTCAGAATAAGATTAACTGAGAACGGCTCCTCCCCGCCGACCTATCTATCTGTACCCTTACTTGCGTCTTCCGAACCCCCATCCTTCATTTCCCCCATCCTTAAGCCCTACATCACCTATCCACATTTTCTAGTGACAATCTTCTAGTGACAATCTCCAAAATATCTATTTCGGAGCTTGAAAATTAGCTAAAATTTTTAGATCTGAAGAAACGTGGATTCTACTAGATTATGAAAAAATAAGGGACTCGTATAAAAACTGGGGAGGCAAGCAGAGATGGACATCTATAAATAGTAACTGCAGGAAACGTACTCGTTTTAGAATTTTGTCTTTACCAACTTCAGAGGGATAAAAAAAAGTCCTTCCCTCCAAAGGGTAAAACCCATTTTCTATGATGGCCTGAATTCTGTAATGCTGCATTATTGTGTTTCCTGATACACATACAAACACGCTTCCTCTTATTCATGCTCCTTCTCAAACGCTCTACTTAAGCTGCTTTCGCGCTGACGTGTAACATTTCCCTTCCAATTTGCACAAATAGAAATTGTCGTGTATTTTCCTTCTCTCAGATCGTATTTTCCCTGTTCTTCTTTCAAAATAGTATCAGTTTTCCTTAATTCTACGTTTACGGACGTCTCTCTTTGTTTCGTTCACCTCCGGCATGTTGTTCTCCTCTTTTCTACTTCACAATCCCTCCCCTGCCAGTCTCGTGTCATTATTTGAGTCTCCGTTTTTTTTTCAACCACGTCCGTCCCTCCCTCCCTCCACTTATTCTTATCTCGTCTCTCCTTTATTTCCTTCCCTCCCACCTCTCTCTCTCTTTCTCCTTTGATACCTTTCTCCACTACCTCATTCCTTTCCTCTTTTCCATCTTTTTCTTTGTTGTTTTCTTTCGTCCTATCTCACACCCTCCTCCTCCTCCTTTCTCATTATCTTTCTCTTCTATGTTTTCCTATATTTCCTCTTTTATTCTAACACCGATTCTTTCATTTTAATTCCCTGGTCACCAGTTTCCCTCCCTTCATTCTTCCCATTTTTCTTGTCTCTTTCTCTCTTTCCTTCTTCCTTCTCTTCTTTCCTCCCCTTTACCTTTGATCGTTCTCTTTTTTTCGACAGCCTCACCCCCCCAACCTCCTCTTTCCAAACTCTCTTCTCATCTTACTCTTATCCACGTTCTTTCTCTTTTATTTATTACATTCCTCTTTTCTCTTTATCCTTTCCTACATTTATCCGTTTTCTCATTCCTTGCTGTTTTCTCTTCTGTTGTACTGGATTCTCCCTCAGAGGCATCCAAACTCATTTTCTCACGCATTTCCTTTGTATTTCCATTTTCTCTTCTTATTCTCCTCTTCCCTCTTTCGCTCCTCTTCCCCTGTTGTCTCTCGTTTTCTCCATCTTATCTTCCCGTTTTCTCTTTCGACTTAATTTAGCTTCTTAAATGAGATGAAGAATTTTATATATTTATTCTTATCAAAAATACAATGCTTATTCATCCGAAGTAATGATGAAGCAAAGATGAAAAAATATATATTTTAGATTATAAATTGTTAAAAAAAATTGTTAGGTAATTGTATAAATTATTTAAGAACAAATAAAGTATCTACGCGTTCCCCCCTGATAGTATCCCAGCTTTTGCATAATTCATAGATTGCATTCTGCCTAACACAACATTCTTTTATCAAGTTGAAGCTTACTTCCGAACTGACGGCATCAAGACCTCACCAATAACGACCTCATTAACTTTGTTCGTCTAAAAGAGGACTTCATTCTAAAGGTAAAGGTGAGGATCCTACACCACGAGGCGCTGAATAGCTGCAGCCTAAGCCGTCACCTTTACCCATTTTATGCGCTTGTACTGTTAGGGCAGTTTATAGTCACTGCCGGGAATTGGAGAGGAGTGTGGGACTCGAACCCACAACTCAGAAAACGCGTGACCGGCACGCTTCCGAGGTCACCGCTAGGGGATAAGAAAACAAGAGAACTTCGCAAGTGAACTTCGAGCATGAAGTCCTGCTACACAAACTATATCCATACGTAACCACTTTTGACACCAACTGTCCCTTCTTTCTACGAGAACTTCCTTCACTAAATCTCGTCCGCATCTCCGACTCCACATCCTCTTCGATTCGATTTTCTCTCCTAAGGTAGAATCGCTGGTCATCGGTGACAAAACACTATGAATTTTGTTCAAACGCCACGCGATTTCATTCAGCTGGCGAGGAGTACCCGGAACAAAGAAATTTGTTTCCCTTTCCCGAGCTGCTCGCTCTGAAGTCTCTTTCTCGTTTAATCCGATTCTTGTTTGCATTTGGCATCAACCTCTTTTGTTTTCTTTAGAGGTCGGACATCGACATCAACAAATTTTCGTAATGACGTCTTAAACGCGGTGACATTCTTTATACGTATTTTTTCCTCTTTATTTATAATTATTTTCTTATCTTTATTTCGTTTGATTTTATTCTATCTTGTCTACCTATATTTTATCTATTTCATTCTAGTTTATTTTATTGTACCTGTCTATTCATCCATTTATGTTTTGTTTTAACCTATTTCATTTCTTTATTTATTCATTTGTTGTCAGTATTATCAGTATTATTATCATCATTATTATTATTACTACTATTATTACTATGATTATTATGATTATTATTTATTTTCATTTCCTTTTTATTTATTCATTTGTCCATCTATTTATTTATCATCAATATTATTTATCTATTTATTTATTTATTTATTTATTTTTTGTAGGGACGATCTCTATCCTGAAGATATCCGACATCCTGTCTCTCCCTGAACGAAATCCATGGAGAGCCCCGCCGTGCCGAAGGCTCCAAAATAGTAAACAACAAAGGTAATGCATACGAAACAATATGAAACACGGTGAGTACACGTGTAATTCATGTACTATTTACGCCCCGACACAAACGCGTCAGAATTCATTGTTCATTCTATATTCCCCGAACATGAGTATATCGATACTTTTATTTGCGGCTGTACACACGGCCGGCAACTAAAGAAGGTCTGTGGCACTGGCAAGTTAAAAAATACAAAACAAAGGATAGAGACGCGCGTCATGTACAGCTACCTCCAATTCCATGTGTACACTGTTCTGAACGTCTTCCGAGGAGCAGGGGAAACCACATTCTCTTGTTCTTGGAGGACATCTTGTTTGTTCTGTTCAACCCAGAAACCATTGTTCAGTTGTTCAAAATATACTCAAGGCCTATTAAAGGAGACTAAAGGGGCTATCACATTGGGCAATTTTTCCTCCCACCTCCAATTTTTTTCCGCCGTAAAATCTTTATGGCAAACTGTTTTGTTTTCTCGACAATTTACATATCATTTGATATACCGGAGGAAAATTATTGTTCCTCCAGTATATCAGATCCCTTCTCAAAAGCTAAGGGCTGCAAATCTGCTCCGGAAGTCGGAGGAAAAATAGCTCAGTGT
>NC_134815.1:44245835-44253335 GCF_046742065.1 Oratosquilla oratoria | reverse complement strand
AGATTCGCGTTGAGCATTCTCAGTGAAACGATGTGACACCTGGTTTTCTCGACGGCTTAGTTCAAGCCTAATTAATGTTTGTTGTGTACATAAATGACCTTAAGGAAGGAACACATCGCTGCATAAATATGTTAGCAGATGACACAAATCTGATCTTGAGATTAACATTGACATGGACATGATAGAACTATTAATTATAAAATACTTAAGAACAAGCCTGGAACATGCAGTGATGATAATGAACTCAAACATGTAAACGACTTCAGCTGTTCTCGAAAAAGTCCAAAGAGGAGATTCAATGGAGCATCAAAGAAGTGACACATGGAAGAAAACAAGAGGATATATACCTAACAACACAATAGGAAAGCTGAGAGTCCTATCACCAGAACTATGTAGAGATGCTTTAAAGGTACACATTTTTTCACGACTAAGGTACTGAGTTAAGTTACTTGGGAGAATTTTTTTTTCAAAATTCCCTAAAGCCTGAGGCCAAAAAGCGGCTCTGTTGTTGCTGAACGGTTATATGGATGGCTACGTGCGCACATCTCAGTTAGAAGAGGATGGCATAGGCAAACAAATGACAATCGAAATCAGCAAATACAAAAGGAAGAAAACCTGAAAAGAGGAGAGTTCGCAGGGTACACAAAATCCAGAAATGACGGTCTAACTCGATTAGGAATCAATCCCAGGTTCCCGGCCCTGGCCGGGACTAAGCTCTGTGGTCACACTTGGCCGCCCTAACCAATTTACTCTCATCTCGTAAGCCTCACAACCAGCGACTCCTCAACTTTGGCTCCTGTTTGCCCGTTCCCTCTACACTATACACATTTTCTTGCTATTCTAGTGCCATTTCAGCTTAGAATTGTACCCTTGTGCAAGGCTTATTCTGAATGTTAAACAAATCTGCTCTATAGAAACCTGTACTGTAATAACACGGATGGCTACGTGCGCACATCTGGGTTAGAAGAGGATGGTATAGGCAAACAAATGACAATCGAAATCAGCAAAAACAAAAGAAAGAAAACATGAAAAGAGGAGAGTTGGCACGGTACACAAAATTCAGAAATGATGGTCTAACTCAATTAGGAATCAATCCCAGGCTTATTCTGAATGTTAAACAAATCTGCTCTATAGAAACCTGCACTGTAATAACATATTTATTCTGTTTTTTCTTTCTGTGTTAAAAAAAATGTTCGCTATACTAACAACTCTCAAATGTAATCCAAGCGGAGCTTATTTTATAATCTTACCCACGAGCCTAGCTTGATTTAATTTCGTACACAATTGTTGCCTTTGTTCTTCAGTATCAGTTTCAGTATGAATTATGTTCAATGACTCGTGTTTTTCGTAATTGTACACAATCTCCTCTGTGGTAGCGCGCGCGGTTTGTAGCCGCTATGGAGGTTAAGCGCACAAGTACAAACCCTAGTCACGGCACAGAGGTCAAGGGAACCCATTCTGAATAATGGTTAACAAGATCAAAGGCCTTGCGTAAGACACCATTCTTGCTCTGAACAAGGGAGTTTGTGACGTCAGACCGAATCAGTATATCTCACTCATTCTGATTCGTACCTCATTTTCACCCATGTTTACTTTTGGTACTTCTTTCATAGTCTTACTAGTCCAGTCAAATTAGGAAAAATAAATTTAGATTTTGATAACGAGCTTAAAATTGGAGAATGTCTTCTTTAGACACTTATAAATAACATATAAAAAGTCCCCATTGGTCAACCCTGAGCCTCGTCCGCCATCTTGGAAAATGGCCACCAAATTTCATTTTTTGCTATTTACTTGCAAACGACTGACCTGACGAAAAATTTGTTTCATAAATTGTTACTAAAAATTTAATTTCTACAAAACATGCCCTATGTATATTTTTGCTATAAGTGATCATTTCAAAGATATTTACAATTTTTCAACCATATTCAATTCTGTGCTGATGCTGAATTGATTTTGTTCACTTTTTAAGTTCGGTATCACTGACATTTGCTTATCTTTTTTTAGCTTTATTGTATTTTTCAAGAAGGTTAATTTACATATTGTTTTTTATTTCAAAATATAATTTAAAAATGGAGGGAATAACAGATGAAAATTGATTATGCTTACTTTGTGAAGAACGCTAAATGAAAAGGTGAAAATATCTGTTAAGAAAGGTATGTTGGCTCTTGTTGAAGCAAGTAGGGAGTGAGATGATAAATGACAAAAGTGGGTTAATTTATTAGCTGTTCAAGTACATGTGAAGTGGAGAAAAAATTATACTATAGAAAAGAGTATTATAGCTGTTAATAGAAAGGACACAACTGACCCTAAGGAAAAAAGGTCACATTATAAACAAAAAACTAAGATAAGAAAACTGATTTTGATTTCAAGAAAAAGTGTATATTTTGTTTTGAAGATCGCCGTAAAAGAAAAAAAAAAGAAAAAGAAAAAAAAGTCTTTATAGACGGCAGGTAGTTAATAGTGTGATGACCTTAGTCTTTGGAAAAAATGTGTTTGATAAAGCTAACAATCATAGTGATAACTGGTGCTAAAAAATAAAAGCAATTTTAGTTAGTTTCCAGTGTTTGGTTGCAGAAGAAGCTAAGTACCATAGATCATGTAGCGCCAAGTTTATTTCTGTAAAAAAGCAGCACTTAAATTCATCAGGAAAACGTGGACGACATAATGAGGGAGATGCAATATCTAGCTTGGAAAAAGTTTGTTCATACATGGAAGAGAGTGACGAATGTCTATTTACTTCGTAGGAATTACTAGATGTGGTTCATCAGAACAAATCGTGCAGGATAAGTGGAAGCTATCTGAAAACCAAATTACAGGAAAAGTACGGAAGTGATGTAACCATAACCACCGTCAAAAAAAATCACAAATCAGGAGATAAATTTCTACGTAACTCATGGTATAATGAAAGACTATATAGTGAAGAAGAAGAGCGATTGGTGATTGTTAGAACTGCAGCAGCTATTATTAAGAAGGACATCAAGTCAAAGATATACGATTCCTGCAACTATTCTTCTCCTGTAGGACTCTTTGATGCTGTTGAAAAAAACGTACATGATTCCTTACATATTTTGTCACATGGATTAATTGAAAAAGGAGGAAAGGGAGATATTGACAGCAAACACAGGGTATAATCTCATAGCTCATTCAGTCCTACAAGCAGTGCGCCCATGGACATATATCTCTCCTATTCTAATCGGAGTAGCTGTTTACGTACACAGGAATTTGGGTTTGGGTCCAAACTCCTGGTACATATTGTACATAATCTGGGCTTCTGTACAGGGTATAATGACGTACAAATGCTTGAATCTTCTTGAATAAAATGTACTCCTCCTACTATTTTGTCTGATAGTTTCATGCAGTTTGTTTCTAATAATGCAAATTTCGATGTGCACACAATAGATGGATTTCACACATTTTCCTGCATCGGAGGCATTGAATGTGTAACACCAGCATGCTCAATTATCAGACCTGACGTAATTGAAAGACGGAAAACGATGCCATCTACTGATGAAATTTCTTCGTGTTTGTCTATAGCAGTAAAACCCTTCACAAGTTTTGGTAAAAGTGGTCTGAAAAGCTTTGAAATTGAGGATCTGAGGAAATTTACATAACTTCCTAGTGAAAACTTGCAACATCATCTTGTCATCTACTCTGGATGAGTGGAAAGTGGATGACGTTTAAGGATATTCCAGACTGGAAGGGCTTTATGGAGGCTCTCAATAGTAGTGAGGACTTTGATGCAACGTCCATTCGCTTCTTGTTCTTCTTTAATCTAAAGGCACCCTCTTCTGATGCAATAACCAGTGTGTTACATTTCGCAGCTGACTCATGTAGAAAGGTGAATAAGAGTCTGACATGTGTTGCTTTTGACCAGCCACTATATTGGAAGGCAAGAGAGATATTGTCTTCTAATGAAAACAGTTTGATTTTAGGTAATGTTCTCTTGCGACTTCGTGGCTTCCACCTCTTAATGTCGTTTATGGGTTCTATTGGGTAAACAGCATATGAGGACGGAGCCTTTATTTGTACGACGTTTCGCTTATTACAGCTTTTTCAAGTACAAGAAAAAAGCTGTAATAAGCGAAACATCGTACAAATAAAGGCTCCGTTCTCATATGGCGTTTAAGTCGTCAGTCCTGTCGGCAACTGCCACTTTCAAGAAAATTCTATTGGGTACATCATGGCCGGTAGTGGAATGGAAGAGGTGTGGGGAAAATTTATGCACCTAAGCCTACTGAAAAGATGATGACAGGACACAGTGTAAACTTTGTCCGAAATAAAGTCCCTGGGTCGGGATTACTGTGAACCGTATCCCAGCGTAAGCCTCATTCATATTCATAGATCACCCAACCTGTCTTTTTTCAGCTCTCAAGAACGGTATTATAGTGGCCGAGCGGGACAGGGCGATAGGTTCTGAAGGCGAGAGGGAGATCGAATGCTCAAATCAGTGCGTGACGTCAGTAAGACACAATAGGACTCGAGTCCCTCCGAGTCGGTCCAGCAAGGGCTCTTATACCTAGCGACCTCGTACAGCTGGTAACTTCTGAGAAGAAAAAGAAGGAGAAAAAGAGGAAGATGAAGGAGAAGACGAAGACAAAGAGGAAGACGGAGAAGAAAGACAATAAATTTGAATCAAATATCATGAGGAATAAAACGAGTTTTTGAGCTCAATGGATTGGAGGAGGTTTTAATCAGCTCCTGGGTGGCCCTCAGCCCCCAAAAAGGGCAATTTACGGTAGTTGCCTTTCACATTCACACAAATAACACCAAACATTTTTTTTCAACTACTGAAGAAACAACTTTTTAAGGAATTACACACTTTCTGGAATCACTCCTAAAGTCAGTGTGTTTGTCATATTACTTTACATGACTACCATACAGGATATGATAATAACAATGATGATGATAATGATAATAATGATAATGATAATAATGATAATGATAATAATGATAATAGTGATGATGATGATGATGATGATGATGATGATGATGATGATGATGATGATGATGATGATGATGATGATGATGATGATGATGATGATGATGATGATGATGATGATGATGATGATGATGATGATGATGATGATGATGATGATAACTGTGTGAGCATTGTGACGGATGTAAATAGGTGGTAAAGGGAAGACGGGCTGAGAGAAATACATTTATTCCTATTTTCGCCTGAGTGGCTTCTTCAGAGGAATGAAGTTCCTCTGAATAAGCCACTCAGATGAAACTAGTTAGGAATAAAAGTATTTCCCTCAGCCCATGTTCCCTTTACGACCAGTCCAATCATGATAATAATGATAATAATAAGAATAATAATGATGATAATAATAATGATAACAATAATAATAATAATAAATAAATATAATAACAATGTTGGTAATAATAATAATAATAATGATAATAATAATGATTGATAATGATGATGATAATGATAATAATAATAATAATAGATAAAAAATAAATATAATAGAAATGATGGTAATAATGATAATAATAATAATAATAATAATAACAATAATAATAATAATAATAATAATAATAATAATAATAATAATAATAATAATAATAATAATAATAATAATAATGATAATAATGATAATAATAATAATAATAATAATAATAATAATAATATCAACGATGACAATAATAATTCTAGAAAAAAACCCACCAGTAGTTAAGTTAATCTGATTTTCCCTTCTCGATTCTTCCACAGCTGCTGGACTCCATTAATTTGATGAAAATCACCTGGAGATCACCGTTTAAAAACAACAAAACTCTACGGGATTGACTTGAAATGTTTCATCTCGGTACTTCTTATTTTCTTCACCTTGCTCAATAAGGTGCAGAACACCGTCTTTGGAGTGTGGGAATAGATATAGCTATGAGGGGTACATTTGGGGACAGGAGAAAAGGGGGGACTCAGGTTATATGTCCTTTATGAGGTCAATTCCGGCTGCTTTTGTTATGCAGTCTGGGGACCGCTGACCTTTGAAGGTATTAAAATTTGGAATATGTTTAATCAGGGAGGATTAAATACTTTTTCTCAGAAAATTGCAATGGGATTTGTAGAAGAAAAAGTATCGAATCCTCCCTGATTAGATATAATCCAAATTTCAATGCTTCCAAAGGTCAGTGGTTCCCAGACTGCATAGCTTGAATGGCTGCAAAGAAATCCATCTCAAATGTAGCCGGACTTGACCTTACCATCAGTTGACCTTTGCTCCGACCTTAACAAGGACATATAACCTGGTGTGTGTGTTTTTTGATATGTATCATATATATGTATACACATATGTACACACGCACATATATGCAAAGTAGATCACTTGGAGCTTCGTTAGTTTATTTTTCCAAGTGGTCTACTTTGCATAAGTGAACACACGTACCCGTGTTTTTTTAGCACACACACACACACACACACACACACACACACACACACACACACACACACACACACACACACACACACACACACACACACACACACATATATATATATATAGATAGATAGATAGATAATCACTGAAGAAAAATGTAGTAACACATTCATATATCAAAACTTATACTACACTCGGAGCAGAAGAACAGACTGGAGGTGGGATGTCCATATATTTCGACTGCTTACCGCAGCCCTCTTCAGTAGTACAGAGAGGGAGGAGGAGACCTGAATATTATGTGGTTTGAGGTCTTCCCCCTGACCCCACAGCACGTGATCATCAAGTCACTCGTAGGGTTAGCCGTCGACGTACCTTTCCAAATTCCTCTTGATGTAAGAGGTTGCTATTTATAGATAGCATAATCCTCCCTCTCTGTATTTATTGCACGTTCTTCATCCTTGTCGACAAGCGTTTCCATTCAGCAGAGATGAAGCCCCTTCACTAAAGGGTTAAAAGAATCTTAATTTACTGCCCAATTTGGAATTATGCCTTAATGACTTGATTCCGGCCAACCTAAAACAATGCAGTTTAGAGGTGGCCAAGGATGGAAAAGGTAACTAGCATTGGTTAACCTCAGCACAACACTATCATGGTCCTTCTTGAAGTCTCTCGCAAACTCAATGCACCCTCACCCGACCTCCGCCCCTAAGGACGTTTGGAAGGTTCCTGCCAATTACTCCTGTAAGGAGAAATGCCCCCCATTCTCCTCGTTCGCTTTCTCTTTCTCTTCTATTATACCCCCCTCACTCTCACTCTTTCCTCCGCTTTGATTTCTTCTGTTCTCTCTTTATTTTCCTGCCTCTTTCTCTCTTTGGGTGTCTTTTTATATCATTCCTTCTCTTCTCGCCTCCTCCTCTTTTTCTTTTTATCCTCTTTGATATTCAAACGCTCTTTTATCTCTCCTCTTTTCATATGCTCTCTGTTCCCATTTTCTCTTTTTCAAAAATATTCAACATAATGCGTGCACACCCGTGCGTGTGCGTGTCTGTACGTGTGTATTTTGTGTACGCGTGTGAATGTGCTAGTATACGTGCATTTGTAAGTGCGTTTGTGTGTA
>NC_134815.1:44228335-44238335 GCF_046742065.1 Oratosquilla oratoria | reverse complement strand
CTGCGTCACATTTTTTCTCATACACATTTCCTCACCCCCATCCCCCACCCACTCCCCCTCATGCATCACAGCATCATCCATACACAACCCTTCTCCATTCACCCCTATCTTCTGTTCTCTCCCGTCCTTCCTCAACAGACATTCCTCTCACATACATACATACATACATATATGAATATATATATATATATATATATATATAAATATATAAAAATATATATACAAATGATATATATATAAATAATATATACATATATATATATATACATATATATATATATATATATATATATATATATATATATATATATATATATATATATATATATATATATACAAACGTCATTGCGTTAGTTACTTTTAGCCCATGGGTTCTCTCACGAAGATTCTTCCTAGAAGCATTCTTGAACAGATGAGCAAAACCAGGAGCACAAACACCTGTTTTCACGCTCGTCTCATTTTAAGCAATTTACCATTATTGTTCCACTATTCAATATAATCGAAAAAAATATATAAGACGTTATTATTTTTTTCTAAGAGTAAGACCACACCAATTAAGATATTATCAAATAGTGCAAACACCTTACACAAGTATGATAGAAGAGTATTGCTTGTGTAAGACAATATCTTCCTTAAGACCCTATCAATTAAGATAGCATGAGTGAGGGGCGCAAACATCTGAAATTCAGGTTCTCAGTATTGATGGTAATAAGGAACTACAGGTATGAAGGCAACATCAAAGACGGTTGCAAAAGCACGTGGGACAAAGAGCAGCTAAAAACTTCCCATGCATCACCTGAAAATTTGTGTTTATTGTTGCATGCCCTGCTTTGTCGCTTCAACGCGGTGAAGTCCTTTCGTAACACTTCTTTCCAACGAAAACCATATCATTCGTTTGAGGAACAAGGTTGAAACAAAAAGAAACCCTCATTCGTTCAAGTCCCTATTACGGTCGTACCTATCCTCACGTAAATAGAAAACGTCTAAGGTTTTCCTGAACAGAGTCCCATAAAACGCGTCGCTCAGTTGAGAGGATCAGAGACAGCAATAGCGGCAGTCTTTGTTCTGAGGTGTTGCCTACAATATTCTTGGTAATATTTACGTTGGTGTGGCCCCACCCTAATGCTGTCATGCATCAAAAGAAGATCACCTATTCCGCTGATTTATGGCCTTTCTTGGCACGATGGAGACCTCAGGCGTCGAGGTAATTTAACATTAATGCTCGGCGCATACAGCACGGTTGATCACACTAATATCTAACCCTTGGCCAGGTAAATGGTGGCTTGAAAATTATGCAATACTCTCTGACGACTGTCAGAAGAAATGAATGACCCATCTACAACCGTGGTCTTTTTTTATAAACTCGATCTTGCTTAATGTTGTAAGGGGAATACTATACAAACTGAAAACTTATTGAGACAATGTATCGTCCAATTCTGCTTATCAGTGGAATAAAACAATCGATTTAATTGTCAGAAGATCTGTAATATGTGTCGTCTTGACGTAGGTGCTGAGGCTATTCTAGGACAAAGGGTTACACTAAACATAATCAAATCTCCTTTCGGTCGGCAAAGCTTAATTGAATCTTGTTAGTCTTGTGCGACCATCTGAGAGATATACAGTCACGAGAGGTAGCTTTGGAACACTTCTTTGAACTACAATGTTATACTGATTCGGAACCCCAAAAAAGTCTAAACCCTGGTTTCCACATTTAAAAACAACACACTGATTTTATGAATTTACAAAAAACAAAACAAAAAAAAAATCGGCTGAGGGAAAGGTCACACATTGGGTAGCAAGATACACAGCTGTTCTGATATGATGATGGAGTTCGCACGAAATAACACTTGAAATGATATACAAAACACGCAAAGAGTTTTCATCACGATTCTTAATCATCACCACAAAGGAGATTCATTGAGCTCATGCAGCCGCGTAGACGGTTTAAGAAATTTCAGATTTTATTAAATATTGAGATTTTCATGTATATATATTTCTTATTCATTTTTGTGCTTGCACCTCATCAAGAATGCTAATCCCATGACTAATATAACTGTTTTTATGGAGTCTTGCCAAGGCAGAAATGGCAACAGTGTATAATTATTTCTCTGCAACATCTCTGGTAAAGCCCTGCGAAATGCTTCCGACTGCTTTGTGGGTGCGGATTCTCATCAAGAGGAACTTGAGACAATAGACAAGGTAAAAGTTTGATCGTAGGTCGTAATTCAGGCCAAAATGGGGGCGAGATGAAAGCTCGTCTGCAAGAAATGACAACATAATGTGAAGCTCTTCACAAAGAAGAATAGCCACCGGAAGGGTCGTTGGCACAAGGATCCGCTTTGCACGCTCACTCCAGTTCAATTTCTGTCATGTACCCTCGTCAGGACACACACACGCGCACACACACACACACACACACACACACACACACACACACACACACACACACACACACACACACACACACACACACACACACACACACACACACACACGATTGGTAGAGTCCTCGACTGTCACTTCCGCGGTCCGGGTTCGAATCCTGCCCAGGGCTGAAATAATTTCAGTATCGCTGCGCTTCGAGTCGTTACTCCAACTCTCGTGGGCGGGGAGTTGGGTGTGTGTGTGCGTGTAAGGTCATAGCATTACCCATAGATCGGTCATACGAGCTCTGAGCTCTCTTTCGGGAGGGAAATAGCAGTTAATCACCAGTCCAACACGTGATCGAAAGACCAAGGTGAAAGATGAAGGTAAAAAAGTGAACACATACACACACACACGCACACGCACACGCACACACACACACACACACACACACACACACACACACACACACACACACACACACACACACACACACACACACACACACACACACACACACACACACACACACACACACACACACACACACACACACACACACACACACACACACACACACACACACACACACACACACACACACATATTTACTCAAAAGCTATTTCTATTAGAAGAGTGTTATTCATAAGAAAATATCATGCTTCCTGGGAGGTTATTCTTTATCTGAATAAGTTCTGAAACAAAGAATCATTTATGAAATTTGTCAATGGCTTTCTTCGAGCTGGTTCTTCAGACCAAGAACATTTTCTCAAGTAAAAAAAAAAAAAAAAAGAATTTAACGTCATAAAATTTTACAATGTCGTCATATCTACACAAGAGTTAAATGGACTGTACGATGCAGAACAACAAAAAAAAAAAAAAAAAAAAAAAAAAAATCCCGAGCCTGTTCACAGATGTTTAATTCAAAAAGTTAACCTCTGCGAAACGTTGCCAGAGAAAAAAAGTTTAATTCCGGAACATAAAAGTCTGGGTGGTGTGCATGGATGACTTCCGGAATTGGACGTTTCATAATGCAGGCAAGGTTCATATTTCACGCGACTCAGAAAGGATAACAGATCACATGCGACAGTTTACATTGGCTTGTCGACACTCGCCGAGTCTTTTATGAAGAGTTGATGAGCATTGGAGTTGATACGTGAACGAATAGTACACAAGGTAGTCTCGACTTATTGATAAAAAAAAATTCTCATACAGACTGATATCTTCGATCTTAGGTTATCTTTTCCAGGCTAAAACGGAAATTTTCAATCAGGTAAGGAGCAAGCCCAGGGGTTAACGTGCTTCCAGTTAAGCCTTTGAACCAAGTGAGATGATTTTTTTTTTCTTCTTTTTTTTTTTTTGAAGCTGGAGTTAGGGCGTCCCCCCCCAAAAAAAAATACACATGAAGAAAAATAAACCAATGAAATAGCAAGATAAAGCAAGACAGATCATAAACAAAACAAACAGAGTCCTTTGGGACAATATTAAGACCAAGAGGTGTAATCATAGAATATGACAAAAAAAAAAAAAAAAAAAAAAAAAAGAGGTTGGTAGCCTTATGGGAACCGTGTCGAAATCATGAGCAGGTGGTCATGAGTTCGATTCCCGGGATCCGGTGCATGCTTCTTACGATGGTTCCTGACAGCCCTGGCCAGGCAGGAAAGACGCCCAAACATCGGGCTAAAAAATCCTGCGGTTTGCAGCAGCTGACAGGGTTTACCCTACCCTGAGTAGGAGCAAAATGTAATCTGTATATTTTTTGAGTGATTGCCAACCCCAAATCATGAAAGAATGCAGCATGACCCTTGTCCGTAGAGGGTGTCACTAAAAGCATTAAAACCTTGAAAACTCATAATTGATGCAGTCGCTCCCCCATACGTGGGTACAATGAGACCATCGCAGTACAAATCTGGAAAGCCACCAGACATCATAATTATGTCCAGGACTAGATGAGAATAATTGACTCAGATGACATAGGTCACGTGATCTTACACTAACTATCCTGCACTCATTCAGGACAACTCAACAATATCTCTTCAATGAATGATCTTAGGGCAGTTGGCGGTTTCTTGGGGGTTGCGGATCTACTCACCTCATCATTCCATTCCCACGATGTGGGAAGTGAGAAACCTGTGGTAGGACTGTCGGGAACCAACACAGAAGGGCAGCAACAGGTCCCGGGAATCGAACTCACGACCACCTGTTCATGAGTTCGACACGGTATCCACCGGGCGGACGTGGTTGTACTGCCATAAAGAATTAGGATAACGGATTGTCTTCGAGTCAAAGTGATTTTGATCTTTGTCGTTCTAGACGACAAACCCTTCCTTGATGTTAATGGAAGCCTCTGGATTTACGTGCCCTTACTGCGCTCGAAATGTATATTCAATGATGAGTCATTTGTTAGAACGATTGAAAAAAAAAAAAAAAAAACCTCTTCTGGAGGTGTCATAGAGGGACTCCATAGGTTTCCAGTAGAGAGAGAATTCTTGGGCCCGCTGCGTGTGTGCACTTTCTGTAAAGCCAACAGGAGCAAATATTTGCGAGAACAAGAGACGACGCTCCTACAAACACAGGACTTGTTTATTCATATACCCAGAACTGGTTGTTAGAGGCTTGATACTACATATTTGCTGAAGCAATAAAAGGTGCGTGTGAACGTTAACACTGGTCCTCAGTGGCGTGGCAGTGGATGCAACCGTCGTGGATGTATGTAAGATAGTGTGCGACTAAAGGAATTTTAAACAGAAACTAGGTTTGGCATGTGCTGCTACAATTTTTTTTCCTTATACAAAGGCTTCATTTCCATTTAAAAGAGTGTTCTAATAAACGCATATCCTTTGTATAGACTCTTGGTAAAAAGAAGAAATACAAATAAAAATGAATATATGAAGAAATAAATGTATGAATAGATAAAAGATAGATAACTTATGAAAACAAACACAAAATATTAAATAGATATACAAATTAATAAATAAATATATATATGAATACAAGAATCCTTTAGCCATCTAACCCCGGTCCATTTAGTCGCCATTTTCTATTTTCAGGGAACGTAATAGTCATGTTCTTATCCCCACAATTGGGTGGGAAAACCGTTGACCGTATTCATATTCAACTTTGTGATAGTATGAATGGTTTATATCACAGTAAATTTGATCAAAATGAACTTGGTTTAACATATTTAATCTTAAACGACTTGACATGGAGTTAATCTGATCCAAATAAAGCTAATCTATTTTTACTCAACATAACCTCATTTATAATCATTCTCTAAATTAACCTACCTTACCGAACTTAATGTACACTAAATTGATGTAACTTTGTGTAATCTAATTTGAACACAGTTGAGCGCTACCATTTTGAAAAAAACATTCAGGCCAGCCTAAGTAAACATGGTCAAATCATCCAACCCCGATCTAGCACAAAAGTGTAACAAATCCAGACACTGTGAAATGGTTATGACTAAGTTCGATCAGGGAAACCACAAATAAATAAATACATGAATAAATAAAATAAAATAAATAAATGATAAGTTTCTCCCATGTTCGCCGACATGTATTCAAGCCCGTGAAGCTACGCGCGCGCACACACACACACACATACACACACACACACACACACACACACACACACACACACACACACACACACACACACACACACACACACACACACACACACACACACACACACACATGACTCGGGGTGCAGTGGTAGAGTTCCCGTCCGCGGCTACGGCGGTCCGGGTTCGAATCCCGCCCAGGGCAGAAATAATTTCAGTATCACTGCGTTGGGAGTTGTTACCTCAACTCTAGTGGAAGGGGAATTGGGTGTGTGGGCGCGTGTAAGGTCACAGGATTAGATAATCATCCTGTTGATTGGGGGTAATGCCCATGCCATCTATTATACCAATAATATAATAGTAAGAAACTTAGTAGAGCGCAGTTTGATCCATATCACCAGTGATGAAAATATTAACTTACACAAAGGCTTATATAAACTCGATAATTTCATCTGCCAAGAAATATACAAAAGAATAACAGGTAAAATGTAACCCTGCGAGCGTGACCTAATGACGCATTGACCTTTGCGACCTGACCTACCGCTTTCCAGGGGAGTAAATGTCCTCTACTCTTATGTAAACTGTCCTTCTTTATGTATATATAAACTATGTATTTCTGTTCAACTATTTACTTTTTACACTGAAGATGTAATATACGAAAACGCTCTACTTCGTTAGTTTCTTTTTCCTAGTGGTCTACTTTGCACACACACACACACACACACACACACACACACACACACACACACACACACACACACACACACACACACACACACACACATACATATACATATATATATATATATATATATGTATATATATTGTGTGCATGTGTATGTGTGTGTGTATGTATTACACATATGAAATATGACCATTCCCACTGAATTCAGATATAGGGAATACCCATTAGTAAATTTTGCCCTGATGAGGCTGTTTGGTGGGTCCCATGGAATCAACTTTGTGTTTCCTAACTTCCATCTTAAGTTTTCGAGTTTTTTTTTAGTTAGATTTAGTCGGCTTCCTATCTCGAAGCCAATCTCAACTTTGGCTGCTTTCGATGTCATTAAGTGTAGGAGGCAGATTCATATCCAGTGGGAAAGAAAGTTAAGGCTAACCTGGCAGCCTCACTCAGCCTCACTCAGCCTCACCCAGCCGACCCCCGGCCCCGGCTTTGGCCCAATCCGTCCTCTTAACTTCGCTGTTAAGAGGAATATCGGCCTCTAAAGACAGAGGGATATATTAACAATGATCTCGCAGAGTTTCTGTCAGATCTCGCTCAAACGAGTTTTCGCTGTAATTCAACCATGAGAGCTTGAAATGGAGCTGGGGGGAAGGGGGTAAGATTGTCATCAATTATAGCGACAGACGTCGTGTACGTCAGATACCTTTACGTCAAGTGCTTTGAAGTTAGAATTTCCAATTAAGACATTACGGTATCAGACGTCACAACGTCAAAAGTGACATCAAACGTCTCGACGTCAGGCGTTACGAGGTCAAACGTTACGACGTCAGATGTCAACGCAACAGACGTTACAAACGTTCCGAATTGTGATGTTATAGAGGAATGTCATCTTGAAATGTGACCAAAGAAATGACACCAAAGAATGAACATGAGAAATTATGACGTCAGAAATTATGACGTAAAGAATCATGTCATGAAGAATTACAGCGTGAGGAGTTATGACGTAAGGAATTATGACGTCAGGAATTATGACGCAAGGAATTTTGACGTGAGGAATTATGACATGTAGAGCCATGACGTGAGACATTATGAAGTGAGAAATCATAATGTGAGAGATTATGGCGTTAGGAATTATGACTTCAGGAATTAAGACGACTGGAATTGGCAAGCCAGAACCATGACGTACGAAATTGTGTCGCGGAGATTTATGACGTAAGGAATTATTACGTCAAAAACTATGACACCAAAAGTCTTGTCAGAGAACTCAAAAGTTTACGAGATTTCTTTGCTTGATTTCTGGCTGCAGTTTATGAACTATGAAATGCAAAGGGTCGCTTAAAATCCTACTTCACATGACGTTATCATTTCTGACTTCTTGATATAAGGTGACGATTCTTCTTCAGCAATGTAGTATTAATCAACGCACAGCTATGGACATTCTACCCCGAGTGTGTCACTATTAATGCACATTCATTCGTCTACTGTAACAATCACGATACAATTACTTCAACATCAAAAATGGCCAATCTTTATAATGACCAGTGAATACTTCCACCACATACAAAAGTCATTCACTCAATTTCTTTCTCACTTTCTCTCTCTCTCTCTCTCTCTCTCTCTCTCTCTCTCACACACACTCTCACACACACACACACACACACACACACACACACACACACACACACACACACACACACACACACACACACACACACACACACACACACACACACACACACACACACACACACACACACACACACACACACACACACACACACACACACACACACACACACGCACAGTAACTTGACCTTCCAGGAACCAATAACCTTGAATTCGGAGCACTTAAGAGTGCCAGGGCCGGAGCGGGTGGCACCTTGACTGCCGAGGAAAACAAAGGATAATGCGACTCTTAACTCGGAGGCCAAAGACTCTTGCTGTCGGGCTGTTTGTTCGTTGTAAGCGGCGAGAGAGGTCGAAGGCTGGGCCGCGCCGCTGGGGCCGGGAGCTTCCACGGGGATCGACTCGTACACTCACACGCGGCAGTTTAACAATGACCTTAGCGGAAGGGGAGGTCTCCGTTCTTAAAGGTTCTCATGCACTCCCTCAGGTTCGATGTTGAGACTTGTAGGGACAAAAGTTCATAATTTTCCTTCTTTTCTCCTGTTCCTCTCTTTTCTCTGTTTTCCCCCTTTGATCTCTGCAGCTGTCTTCCTCCTCTTCTTCTTTTTGCTGACCACATTTTTTTCCCGTTCGTCCTTTATTTCTTCGGCTTCTTTCTCCTAGGAAGAGAAATAATGCAAACTGTGCTTATGTGCGTATGTGTGTGTGTATGTGTGTGTGTGTGTGTGTGTGTGTGTGTGTGTGTGTGTGTGTGTGTGTGTGTGTGTGTGTGTGTGTGTGTGTGTGTGTGTGTGTGTGTGTGTGTGTGTGTGTGTGTGTGTGTGTGTGTCCGTGTGTGATTCACTATGGTCTTGGATCACGTGCTGGACTCGTGATCGACAGCTATTACCTTCCCGGAAGAGATCTCAGAGCTCATATATGACCGATCTATGAGTAATGATGTGATCTTAAACGCCCACACATACCCAACTCTCCCCCCACGAGAGTTGGAGTAACGAACCACAGCGCAACGACACTAAAAACATTTTAGCCCTGGGCGGGATTCAAACCCAGACCGCCGTAGTGGCGGCCGCGAAGGCTATCACTGCACCATTGTGTGTGTGTGTGTGTGTGTGTGTGCGTGTGTATATATATATTAGATGCAAATATGTAAAAGTAATTACTTCACGGTTGTACGTATAGGAAAGTGACCTGTGTGTGTGTACTTTGAGTTGTTTCCCTGGTTAGAAGGGTTAGACTCTTCCCAGGTTCCATCACCTTCGTCCTTGTCCCTTTGTCCAAGGCTTCCTTGTTTGTCAAGACGATAAGAGGCCTTTTGAAGACGCCGAAGAAGTCGAGGAAAAGTTCCACACTATGTCTGATAGAGTCCTCGCTACCTCGGCAGTGAGCTCTCAACAATACTTTGTGTGGCGTCTTTCAAAAATCACACAAACGGGAGCAAGCGTGTGTGTGTGTGTGCGTGTGTGTGTGTGTGTGTGTGCGTGTGTGTGTGTGTGTGTGTGTGTGTGTGTGTGTGTGTGTGTGTGTGTGTGTGTGTGTGTGTGTGTGTGTGTGTGTGTGTGTGTATGTATTGTGTGTGTAAGTGTCTATTTTCAACAAAATACCAATACTCTATTTTCCCGATCCTTTACACTCTTGTTGACCCCTGTCTTTCTTTGACCTTCTCTCCTTTCCCATCCTCCCCCCTTCCTCCTCGAACAAGGTTGCAAATGTATTATACTTTTATTTTTTTTTTCATCATCTGTCTTTCTTTCTTATTC
>NC_134815.1:44203335-44208335 GCF_046742065.1 Oratosquilla oratoria | reverse complement strand
AAGACAATATCCAGTCTTCCTCTCCCCTCTTACGCAACTTCCAATTCCTCTTTCTTCTACTCTTCTGCCTTCAGTATTGCTCCTTCCCCCACCTCTCATCCCTCATCCCTCATCCCTCCTCCTCCTCCTCCTCCTCCTCCTCCTCCTCCTCCTCCTCCTCCTCCTCCTCCTCCTCCTCCTCCTCCTCCTCCTCCTCCTCCTCCTCCTCCTCCTCCTCCTCCTCCTCCTCCTCCTCCTCCTCCTCCTCCTCCTCCTCCTCCTCCTCCTCCTCCTCCTCCTCTACTTCCTTACCCTCTTTTTTCCTAGTTATTCCTTTTAGCGTTTCATCTTCAGCTTAGATTAATCGTGGTAACATACACAACTTTGTTCAGCAGAGGAGTGTCTTCTGTACCTGAGAGGTCATTATAAGCCAGAAAAAATAACTCGATGTTATATTCTCGCCTTTTTGTTCTTGTTAACACATGAACAGATTCATATGAACATTATTCCCTCTTTAGAATAAAATCACATGACGGCAGTCGGAATTAAATTCTTTGACCACCGTGGGTGGTGAGTGACCTAACTAAGCCTTTCGATGGCCTCTAGATATGCTATACGTTCTTCTATCCTTCCTCTTCTTCCCCTTCTCCTCTTCTCCTTCTCTTCACCATCTACTATTTCCTCTTTTCTCTGCAGGGATGTCTTCATTATTTGTACCTTCTCTTCCTCTTATTGCTCACCTCACTTTCCTCAATGACTCTTTTCCATTTCCCTCCTCCTCCTCCTAAGCCATCTCTTCATCCTATTTCTTAACCTATTAAAAGTATTTCTTAAATTCCTTTTCAACTTCTTCTTCCCAGTCTTACTACTCCTACTAATTCTTTTCCTCATCCTTTGTTTTAATCTTCACATTTTCTGTTTTTTTTTCTTTACTTCCTCCTTTGGTTTTGTCTCCTCTTTCTTCTCATTATTGGTTCAACGTCTTCTTCGTGGTCTGTGACATTATTGTTTCCCTCTACCGCTTTCAATTTATTTGTCCTTCCCGAGGACAACAGTGTCCGTTGGGTACAATAAGATAAGATAAAGAGAAGGAGGAAGAGGAGGAGGAAGGGGGAGGAAGGGGAGGCGGAGGAGGAGGAGGAAGAAGAGGTAAGTAATAATAAGTGAAGGAAAACGAAAAGGAGAAAGAGGGTGAAGGCGAGGAGGAGAAGGAAGAGAAATGAGGAGTAAAGGGAAGAGAAAGAAGAGGACGAAGAACAGGAGTAGGGAGATTAAACAGAAGCAGTAAAAAGGGAAAGAGGAGGAGAAAAAGAGGAAGAGGAGGAAGAAAACAGTGCAAGAAACAAAAAGTATATGAAAGAAATAGAGAGGAAGAACAAGAACAAGATTAGGAGGAAAAGAAAGTTGAAGAGAAAAAAAAGAGGGAGGAAAAATAGGTAAGAAAGAATACGAGGAGGAGAAGAATGTGACAAGACGAGAAGGAAGAAGAAGAGGAGGAAGAGGAAGAGGATAAGGATGAGGATGAGGAAGAAGTGGTAGAGGAGGAAGTACGAGGAGGAGAAGGAAGAGTTGGATAAGAAGGAATGGAAGAAGGAAGAGTATAAGGAGGAGGAAAAGTTGTATGAGGAATTAGGACGACGTGTCGGCTGTGTTTTGGCCCCCAAGAGCGTCAGAAAAACACGGGGACCTCATCCGCGACTATAAAGGCGCTGGTGGCCTTTGAAGTGGGACTCGGGAACACAAAAGAACAACACTTGCGTTAATTCCTCCAACACATGTTATTGGTTACAACGTATATATAGATGTATATATTATCGCGAACACATGGAATATATATATATCAATAGCAACATGAACAGTATCAGCATCTTCAATGAAATAATTACTTAATGATGCTGTAACATGATACCTGCTCAAGACGGTGAAAGGGTAAAGCAGTATGTACAGTAGTATGTAATATGAGATATAGATGCCTTACCTTAGTGAGGGTGGTTAAGTATCTAAAGGATTGTTAATTGACGGCACCGTCACTTGGGCTCTATCAAACAGCTGCCCAACGGGAGTCAATTTCTCCATTTGGCCTTAGACACTAACGTCAAGGCATGGTTTCGTGATGGACACATTCTATGTATTTTTATGTATTTCAGAGTCTGCATATCGAAGTCTTAATATGTTTATGTTGCTCTCCAAATATACCCAAATATGTAAATATGTATATATATATATATATATATATATATATATATATATATATATATATATACATATATATATATATAATATATATATATATATATATATATATATATATATATATATATATATATATATGAGGTTGTAGGATGATTTATGTATTCAGAAAACTTGAGTTTGTTACCTCTTCATATGAAAAAATAGATGTCTACAAAAATACAATATTGGAAACATTAGAACATGATATGAGGACGATATCCAAGACTGTGACTTCGTTAGAGAAGGTAGCAGAATCTGTCACGAGCGAAAAGTCAGAAAAATTTAATGATTTCTAAATGTCTCGTTTCTCAATGAAACATGACCTAGATTGCGCTTATTTGCATCGTCGAGCCCGCGAGAAGACGGGAAACAACACGACGGAGCTATGCAATGTTATCCACGCTAAACTCACTCGGCGTTTCTGGCGTTCGGCGTTGTACTACCGGAGGAGGAAGGGGGACGACGACGAATGATCTAATGGTACGTCATTCGAGAAGAGAAGCGTCGAACACGAGAAATTGTTGGGTGAAAATAAAATAATCGTCATAAAAGTCCCGAGCTGAGGCGGGTCGCTAAGCGGAAGGATCGAGCCCAAATCTCCTGGATGCTGGATGGAGTCAAATCGCTAAGCGGCAGGATCGTGTGAGGTACAACAATAGAAGAGATGAGGGTGGAGAGGAGACAATTGAAAGAAAGATTTACGTCTCCAAGACGATCGTTTGAGGCAGAGACACAATAAAAAACCGCAGAGACGGTTGAAGTTAATTAAAATATAAATATATTATACTCTAAAGCGTTTGTACTTATAAAGATCATTTTAATGATGTGCAGTTATTCAGGTTTGTTTATTATAAAAAAGCGGGTTGGTTGGGATTACTAGTTTTGAACTCTATGAGGAAGATATTAATAGAATACTATAAATGCACATTATGTTGCTTATTTTCATAAGGAGGCTGTGAACACATGGAAAAAATGTTAGAGCCCGCCGAAAGCCAAGCCTCCGGTGTAGCTCGAGAGCACGAAGCCCAGGGCTCATATATATATATATATATATATATATATATATATATATATATATATATATACATGTATATGTATATATATACATGTATATGTATATATGTATATTATATTATATATATATATATATATATATATTATATATATATATATATATATATATATATATATATATATATATATATATATAATTGGAGGTGAGGTGGCAAAATGAAACGTTAAGGCTAGAGTATGGAGCTTTATTCAGAGCCAGATGTTTTGACCTATTGGGCCTTCCTCAGTGGACTGGATATAGAATAAGAATCAAAGTCCATCAACAGCTTATATTGTGATCTGACGTCCCTGCGTGACCTCATCTCGGTCTCGTTGTCTCCCTACACTCACCACCTGCCAGCTGTGCGGACGTTTGGGCCCAGGACATAAACCCCCTTGATTCACCATGAAGTCCTCTCACCCTGAAGAAGCCTCCTGGTGAGGCGAAAAAATTAAGTTTTCGGTGTCATTGTTCAACAGTTTCACACTTACTATTTCAAGAATAACAATTGTCGGCACACATCAGCGCGTTTCTTTTTCTTAATACTATAGATGATTTCGTTCAGCACAGTTGACTTCAATAAAAATTGTCTTCGCGAGAACCTGTGCCCCAGAAAAAAAATATATATACATATATATATATATATATATATATATATATATATATATCATAAATACGTACATCTTAATCTTATTGATATAGACACACATATATATTATCTACGGATGCTTCGTTTTATGAGAAGGGTGGCCACCACAACCACATTGGCGCCTCCTTGCTGGCCACGGCGTAAGAAAAGGTTGAGGAAAGGCTGGAACGAGTTTCTTTCCCCTCTCTTAAAAAGATAGATAAACCAAAAGAAGGCTGGAACCTCCCTGGACCAAATCCTTTTCTCACTCCTCGCTTATAAGACTCGATCACCTTCCTCCTTCATTCTCTCTCCTCTACCTCATCCTCTTTTATTCCCCCTTACAGGGTCGTACCTCGCTTTATTCTAATCTAATTTAATTCTATTTCATTTACTTATTTGTTCATTTCTATCAGAGCAACGTCAGGGCTTTGGTCAGTTGTGCTTGTCAATTGTTTGTTTAGTTTTTAAACAAGTTTAACGGGATTGTAAAGACGAGTCTGTTTTATTGCGACAACATATCACATATAAGAGATATGAATGTCATAGCAATTGATGAAACCTAACGAAGCGGGATGATGTATCTCGGCAGTCCGTTTTTAAGAGAGAAATGGTATTTTGACAAATTGTAGGTTTCCTCACATGGAACAGTGGTAGTCACCCAATTTGTTTTTCTATTTTTAGATACAACACTCTCTCGCTACAGGCACAACACACACACACACACACACACACACACACACACACACACACACACACACACACACACACACACACACACACACACACACACACACACACCTCTCATGGCGCTGTGGTTAGAGCTCTGGCCTGCCACTACGGAGGTCCGGGTTCGATCCTCGCCCGGGGCTGAAATAATATCAGTATCGCAGCGCTGAGGGGTGTTACTCCAACTTTCGTGGGCGGGGAGTTGGGTGTGTGTGTGTGTGCAAGGTCATAGCATTACCCATAGATCGGACCTACGAGCTCTGAGCTCTCTTCCAGGAGGGAAATAGCTGTCGATCACGAGTCCAACACGTGATCCAAAGACCAAGTGAATACACACACACACACACACACACTCACACACGCGCGCGGTTGATAGAG
>NC_134815.1:44185835-44198335 GCF_046742065.1 Oratosquilla oratoria | reverse complement strand
GTATAAATCGTTTTCTTCCAGACCGTCCCCGCGCCAGATCACTGTTAAAACACTCACCCCGGTCCATGACCCCCTGTTACCTTTTGTTCGGGTCACGCACTTTCGTTCAAAATTTTTAGTTTTGACCATTTCCATTTTTATATATATAACAAGCATCCGGACCTGGCTTCGCCAGGTGTGCTTGGCCTACGGCGTAGCTCGCTTCGCTCGCGCAGGAGTCTTCAAAATCTCCTAAAGGAGTCATCAAAGTCTCCCGACGTTTTCGTCAAATTCTCTTGCTCTCTCTCTCTCTCTCTGTCTTTCTCTCTCTCTCTCTCTCTCTTTCTCTCTCTCTCTCCTCTTTTTCGTTAGGTCAATCATAAAGGCAACAAAATTTCGGAAGGTGGTCATAAAAACGCCAGGAAATTTTCAAAACTGATAAACTTTATTTTTTTATGTATATAGATTCTCTTGGCAATATTTCGTAAAGATTCTCTCAGCAATATTTCTTAAAGATTCTCTTGGTAATATTTCGTAAAGATTCTCTTGTTAACATTTGGTAAAGATTCTCTTGGCAATATTTCGTAAATATTTTCTCATTAATATTTCGTAAAGATTCTTTTGTCAGAATTCCGTAATTCCGTTTTTATGTATATAGATTCTCTTGGCAATATTTCGTAAAGATTCCCTTAGCGTTATTTCGTAAAGATTCTCTTAGTAATATTTCGTAAAGATTCTCTGAGTCTGAGTCAGATGTGTCCCCGGGAGTTTGTATTTCCGATGATGACTCATTTCCGGAGTAGGAGGTTGGAAGGTTTAATCTTCTTCACTTCAGTAACCCACTTCCAGAAATGCCGATTTCTTCGTACCTTCTCCGCTGGTGCCTCACCCATGTTGTTGTGTATAGTAACCGTATAAATCGTTTTCTTCCAGACCGTCCCCGCGCCAGATCACTGTTAAAACACTCGCCAGGTGTGCTTAGCCTATGGCGTAGCTCGCTTCGCTCGCTCTTCATTAGAGTACATATAATTTTTGCTATTTCGTAACATATTACAAAGGAGTCTTCAAAATCTCCCGAAGGAGTCTCTAGTCTCCAGAAGTAGTCGTCAAAGTCTCCCGACGTCAAATTCTCCCGTCGTGTGTCTCTCTCTCTCTTTCTCTCTTTCTTTCTCGTTAGGTCAATCATAAAGGCAATACATTTTTTTAATCGTTTATGTTATGTCACATAGGACCCGCGGAAATTCCACGGTTATTCAACTTTTAAGTATTACGAAGGAGTCTTCAAAATCTCCTAAAGGAGCCTTCAGTCTCCAAAAGGAGTCGTCAAAGTCTCCCGACGGTGTCGTCAAATTCTCTCGCTCTTTCTCTCTCTCCTTCTCTTTTTCGTTAGGTCAATTATTAAGGCAAAAAAGATTTTTAAATCGTTTATGTCATGTCACAATAAACATTTATAGACGTTTGAATACTGTTTATTTATTTGTGTATTTATTTATTTATTTCCTTATTTTCGTGAAGTTCTGTTAGGAGCTCAGAAAGCAACGCGACATGACGTCACACGTTAAGCTTTGAATAAATGGAAATTCCACGGGATTTACGAAAGAGTCTTCAAAATCTCCCGAGGGAGTCTTCAGTCTCCAAAAGGAGTCGTCAAAGTCTACTGACGTTGTCGTCAAATTCTCCCCTCGTCTCTCTTTCTCGTTAGGTCAATCATAAAGGCAATAAAATTTCGGAAGGTGGTCATAAAAACGCCAGGAAATTTTCAAAACTGAAAAACTTTATTTTTTTATGTATATAGATTCTCTTGGCAATATTTCGTAAAGATTCTCTTAGCAATATTTCGTAAAGATTCCCTTGGTAATATTTCGTAAAGATTTTCTTGTTAACATTTGGTAAAGATTCTCTTGGCAGTATTTCGTAAATATTTTCTCATTAATATTTCGTAAAGATTCTTTTGTCAGAATTCCGTAAAGATTCTCTTTTTCTTGTTAGCACCACTTTCTTTTTCCATAGTAATATTAGTGTTTCCGGTGATGACTCATTTCCGGGTTGGGCCTTCCATAGGAGGTTGGAAGGTTTAGAGAGAAATATTTTTTTATGTTAGTGAAGTGGAGATTCTCTTGGCAATATTTCGTAAAGATTCTCTTAGCAACATTTGGTAAAGATTCTCTTGGCAATATTTCGTAAATATTTTCTCATTAATATTTCGTAAAGATTCTTTTATCAGAATTCCGTAATTCCGTTTTTATGTATATAGATTTTCTTGGCAATATTTCGTAAATATTCTCTTAGCGTGATTTCGTAAAGATTCTCTTGGTAATATTTCGTAAAGATTCTCTGAGTCTGAGTCAGATGTGTACCCGGGAGTTAGTGTTTCCGGTGATGACTCATTTCCGGAGTAGGAGGTTGGAAGGTTTAGAGAGAAATATTTTTTTATGTATATTGATATATACCCATGTTGTTGTGTATAGTAACCGTATAAATCGTTTTCTTCCAGACCGTCCCCGCGCCAGATCACTGTTAAAACACTCACCCCGGTCCATGACCCCCTGTTACCTTTTGTTCGGGTCACGCACTTTCGTTCAAAAATTTTAGTTTTGACCATTTCCATTTTTATTTAATTAGATAGATTCTCTTGGCAATATTTCGTAAAGATTCTCTTAGCAATATTTTGTAAAGATTTTCTTGGTAATATTTCGTAAAGATTCTCTTGTTAACATTTGGTAAAGATTTCGTAAATATTTTCTCATTAATATTTCGTAAAGATTCTTTTGTCAGAATTCCGTAATTCCGTTTTTATGTATATAGATTCTCTTGGCAATATTTCGTAAAGATTCTCTTAGCAATATTTCGTAAAGATTCTTTTGGTAATATTTCGTAAAGATTCTCTTGTTAACATTTGGGAAAGATTCTCTTAGCAATATTTCGTAAATATTTTCTCATTAATATTTCGTCAAGATTCTTTTGTCAGAATTCCGTAATTCCGTTTTATGACTCATTTCCGGAGTAGGAGGTTCGAAGGTTTAGAGAGAATTTTTTTTTATGTATACACCCATGTTGTTGTGTATAGTAACCGTATAAATCGTTTTCTTCCAGACCGTCCCCGCGCCAGATCACTGTTAAAACACTCACCCCGGTCCATGACCCCCTGTTACCTTTTGTTCGGGTCACGCACTTTCGTTCAAAAATTTTAGTTTTGACCATTTCCATTTTTATATATATAATAACAAGCACCCGGACCTGGACTTCGCTCGCTCTTCATTAGAGTACATATAATTTTTGCTATTTCGTAACATATTACAAAGGAGTCTTCAAAATCTCCCGAAGGAGTCTCTAGTCTCCAGAAGTAGTCGTCAAACTCTCCCGACGGTGTCGTCAAATTCTCTCGCTCTTTCTCTCTCTCCTTCTCTTTTTCGTTAGGTCAATTATTAAGGCAAAAAAGATTTTTAAATCGTTTATGTCATGTCACAATAAACATTTATAGACGTTTGAATACTGTTTATTTATTTGTGTATTTATTTATTTATTTCCTTATTTTCGTGAAGTTCTGTTAGGAGCTCAGAAAGCAACGCGACATGACGTCACACGTTAAGCTTTGAATAAATGGAAATTCCACGGGATTTACGAAAGAGTCTTCAAAATCTCCCGAGGGAGTCTTCAGTCTCCAAAAGGAGTCGTCAAAGTCTACTGACGTTGTCGTCAAATTCTCCCCTCGTCTCTCTTTCTCGTTAGGTCAATCATAAAGGCAATAAAATTTCGGAAGGTGGTCATAAAAACGCCAGGAAATTTTCAAAACTGAAAAACTTTATTTTTTTATGTATATAGATTCTCTTGGCAATATTTCGTAAAGATTCTCTTAGCAATATTTCGTAAAGATTCCCTTGGTAATATTTCGTAAAGATTTTCTTGTTAACATTTGGTAAAGATTCTCTTGGCAGTATTTCGTAAATATTTTCTCATTAATATTTCGTAAAGATTCTTTTGTCAGAATTCCGTAAAGATTCTCTTTTTCTTGTTAGCACCACTTTCTTTTTCCATGGTAATATTAGTGTTTCCGGTGATGACTCATTTCCGGGTTGGGCCTTCCATAGGAGGTTGGAAGGTTTAGAGAGAAATATTTTTTATGTTAGTGAAGTGGAGATTCTCTTGGCAATATTTCGTAAAGATTCTCTTAGCAACATTTGGTAAAGATTCTCTTGGCAATATTTCGTAAATATTTTCTCATTAATATTTCGTAAAGATTCTTTTATCAGAATTCCGTAATTCCGTTTTTATGTATATAGATTTTCTTGGCAATATTTCGTAAATATTCTCTTAGCGTGATTTCGTAAAGATTCTCTTGGTAATATTTCGTAAAGATTCTCTGAGTCTGAGTCAGATGTGTACCCGGGAGTTAGTGTTTCCGGTGATGACTCATTTCCGGAGTAGGAGGTTGGAAGGTTTAGAGAGAAATATTTTTTTATGTATATTGATATATACCCATGTTGTTGTGTATAGTAACCGTATAAATCGTTTTCTTCCAGACCGTCCCCGCGCCAGATCACTGTTAAAACACTCACCCCGGTCCATGACCCCCTGTTACCTTTTGTTCGGGTCACGCACTTTCGTTCAAAAATTTTAGTTTTGACCATTTCCATTTTTATTTAATTAGATAGATTCTCTTGGCAATATTTCGTAAAGATTCTCTTAGCAATATTTTGTAAAGATTTTCTTGGTAATATTTCGTAAAGATTCTCTTGTTAACATTTGGTAAAGATTTCGTAAATATTTTCTCATTAATATTTCGTAAAGATTCTTTTGTCAGAATTCCGTAATTCCGTTTTTATGTATATAGATTCTCTTGGCAATATTTCGTAAAGATTCTCTTAGCAATATTTCGTAAAGATTCTTTTGGTAATATTTCGTAAAGATTCTCTTGTTAACATTTGGGAAAGATTCTCTTAGCAATATTTCGTAAATATTTTCTCATTAATATTTCGTCAAGATTCTTTTGTCAGAATTCCGTAATTCCGTTTTATGACTCATTTCCGGAGTAGGAGGTTCGAAGGTTTAGAGAGAATTTTTTTTTATGTATACACCATGTTGTTGTGTATAGTAACCGTATAAATCGTTTTCTTCCAGACCGTCCCCGCGCCAGATCACTGTTAAAACACTCACCCCGGTCCATGACCCCCTGTTACCTTTTGTTCGGGTCACGCACTTTCGTTCAAAAATTTTAGTTTTGACCATTTCCATTTTTATATATATATAATATATACATATACACATATATATACACATATTTATACATGTATATATATATACATATATATATATATATATAATAATATATATAAAATTTCATGTTTATATATACATATATATATATATATATATATATATGTATATATAAAAATTTCATGTTTATATATATATATATATATATATATATATATATATATATATATATATATATTTTCATGTTTATACATATATATATATATCTATATATATATTTATATACATACATATATATATATATATGTATACACATATATATATATATATATATATACACATACATATACTGTATATATATATATATTATATATATATATATACATATATATAATATATATATATACATATATACATATATATTCATACATACATATGTATATATATATATATATATATATATATATTTATATATATGCATATACAAATGTACATATTTTATATATATATATTTATATATATGACATATGTATATGAGCGTGTGTATGTGTGTGTGTGTGTGTGTGTGTGTGTGTTTGTTTGTGTGTGTGTGTGTGTTCGTGCGTGCGTGCATGCATTCGCGTGCGTGAGTGCGTGTGTGAGTGTGTGTGTGTGTGTGTGTGTGTGTGTGTGTGTGTGTGTGTGTGTGTGTGTGTGTGTGTGTGTGTGAGTGTGTGAGTGTGTGTGGTCCTACTACTGCACGGATATAAGCATAGATACAACTGGCACTCTCACTCAAATGTCCATTACTCCAGTGATTTAACTGAAGCTATCAGTTGTCATGTCTGACTGATTGCTTTGCTTCAGTTCCGGGATTCTGGATATTCACTAAAAATCACACACAGGAACGGACACGCCCACACACACTTACACATACACGTACACATACACACGCACGGTGGGTCTGACGAAATTGCGTTTAATTTAACTCGCCCGGGGTCGGGAGCAGGAAGCGCTTGGGCCACTCTCCGGGCCGAAGCATTCCGGGAATATTCCCATCCGGGAATATTCCTATTCCGGAGATCCGGGAGCTTCAGCCTCAATTTCATACCTCCCGGATCCAAATATCCTTTCGAAATGAAGCACCCGCGGCGCACAAGAGATCCGGAAAAATGTCATCGTATTTCCTATACACTGTGTGGACCTTCTTTGCTGAGGTTCTTATGGACTTCCTTCTTGGTCTCCCAGTGTTTCCTTAACAGAACCGATCGCCTTTCGTCCTCCCCTTTCCAGGCATTACCTCTGTCGAAAAGGAGGAAAAAAAGAACGATTCTTGACCAACATTTCCATCGTTTATATAATTTGTTTACCTCTTCTGAAAAGAAGAAGAAGAAAAAGAATCTGATTTACCTTGAAAAGTCTCCCTTAAAGAACGTTAAGGGCGTCTTCATGCGTCCACTGCCCCTACAAGGGAACGGAACCCCTACAGGGACTTAAAAGAAAAATGGATCTACTCAGGTCTGAAGCCCAAGGTATCCACTATATACACCGGCGCCTCGACCCGGTTTTTCCGAAAGATTTTTCAAGAGACGCCTGCATATTTCCGAAATCCGTATGCGTCCAATCTCATACAAGACGAGGGAGGGCCGGCCCGATCGCGCTCTTCTTTGTTGGTCCTCGTACATACACAGGACGCCCACGTCCTATGACCCCCTACCCCTCCTTTCCTCTTCCTATGTCTCGTCCATCCTCCTCGCTTGACCAAGCAAACTCCTGTGGACCAATAGGGCATAAAGACTTTTTTATTATTTTTGGTTTGGGTCGTTCATACGTGTTTCTTTCCGCCACAGTCGAAAGGCCAAGTATCAGTATCATACTACTTTACTCTTTCTTCCTACATTTCGACTTAACTCGTTGTTTTCTTCTCGTTCCGAATATCTTCGTTCTGATCCCTGGAACTCTCTCTCTTTTCCTCTCCCCCTCCCTGTCTGTAGACCCTGTTTTTTTATTTTTATTTTTTTTTCCGTTTTCTCTATTGAACTATTTTTCTTTTTCCCCCTTCCATATCCCCTTTTGGGCCCTCTCTCCCCATCGTCCTCTATTTGACTCTCCTCTTCTCTCTCTTTTTCCCTCCCTCTCTCTCCGTTTACCCTTCCTCCCCTCTCCCCCCCCTCTCTCTCTGTCTCTCACACCTTGTCTTCCTCTATATATTCTCTCCTCTTCCCCCTTCTTCTTTTTACAACCCTTCATCGAACTCAAAATTTTTCTTCAGAAGATTTTAGATATTTTTTTTTTCTTCGTCATCTTTTTTTCTTTATTTTTTTTTCTTTACGCTCCTCTGGGCTATTTTCGATTCTTTTTCATCTTAAGCATTTTTCTGCTTTTCGTTTTTTTAGTCTTTTCTTACTTTTTTTTTGTCCAGCTCATCGATGTATAAAACTACTGTTTACTCTCGATTCTTTCTTGATGAATATTGATTTATGATTTTTCGTTTTTTTTTTTTTAACAAATCTCTTAATGAGACAATGGTGTACTTTTGTTCTTTCTTTTCCGAAGAGGTCTTTTGAAGTATTTTATATCTGTATCTTTTTGGTCTTTGTACAGCTATCTAGAATATGTAGATAAAAAAGTATATGAAAGGGAACTGTTGATATACGACTGTTCAAACTTTCTGCGAGTGTACCGTCACTTAAACGAGATAGACTCACTCCATGTTCTCTCCCATGTTCTCTCAGCTGAATAAAGTAATTTGGCACTAGATAAAAAGAATATATATATAATAAAGATTTAAGCTTCAGTCATCTTGGAACAAAGACAGCCCCACGGGCAGAATGCCAGAACAAGACCATCGTGTAAGAGCATAAAAAAAAAAAAAAAAATGAAGATGTATCTGTACGAAAGTTAAGTTCCGTTACGACGATGTGAAAGGACGAGTCTTTCTTGTTTTCCCATTTAACCTGTCCTATTGCCATTGTTCAGCACGTGTACAACTCTGGGCAAAAAAATTCTCGGTTCTTTCCAGTGCAAAATCATCTCGGCATCGGTAACAGAAACACACGTTTATGCAATAACAAGGGGATTAAACAGCTTTCAATAACAATACTTTCTATCAGGTCGTCGAAGAACTTCCTACCCCAGCTGTACTTGCTGACCCCTTCGCTCTCCGCTACAGCAATAACCCTCCAATCTTAACTCCTTTCTCGAGACTTAATTTTTCTCCTACCCCGTTATCACATTCCTCCTCTCTAACCTTCCTTCTTAACTGTACCCTTTCAACTTCCCTTCCCCCTCCCTCTGGCCCTGCCTCTGCCCCTCCACCTCCACCTCCCCCTCTCCGTGCCCCCCCGCTACAACCACTCTCACCCCACTTCAACCTCCCTACTCCACTGTATCCGTCTCATGTCCCGACATTTTCCTGTTCCTCGCCTTGTCCTTTACTTCCTCTTTGAACTTTTTTTTTCTTTTGTACCCACCCACCTTGAACTCCCCCCTTTTGTCGCACTATTAACCCTCACTCCCTTTTTACTCCTCCCAGTCCGGGAGTGCCAAGACTCGTCCCAAATTCTGTCTGTTCTTATGGGTGAAATCCCACACAGTTCAGTCACCATATTTCTCGGAGACCAGCGCGCGTGCAAAGACCACGACCTTTTCTTTCTCTCTATCTTTCTCTCTCTCTCTCTTTTTTTTCTTCCTCTCCGACCTTCTCTCTCGTGCACTACCGCCCTCTCTCCTCTCCCCTCTCTGTGTATCAGGTTTTCCCCCGTTTGACTCCCGTTATTATACAATCTCCCCTATTCAGACCCCTTTATTAAGAATTGGATTTCAAAGGTCTGTATTTGTTTATGTTTATGAAATATATATCTTTCCCTCCGAGATCATCTTCCTCCGTTCTTAGAAGGAGTTTCCGGTTCACTCGACATGTCGCACCTCAGCTGTGATGACAGAACGTGGCCGTCATAAGACAGATGTAACCATGGAGAGAATAGACCAGACACGTAACCGAGTCAAGCGGTCGCTGTCGATGGAAATGGTCCAGATGGACAGGAAGCCCGACTTCCATATCCGTCTATCTGTTTGTCTGTCTGTCTACCTGGGCCTGTCTGCCTGTCTTTGAAGTTGTCTAGGTCCGCTACCGAGACATATCAGTTAGGTAAAATATGAGCGCTACAGTCAGAAAGGCAGTTCACTTTTTACTTTAGATATTTCGCTTAAATAAAGAACTACTGTGACTTACTTTGGGAGACATATATACAGATAAAGGAAGAGAAAGAAATATAAGTTTACTTTTTATAACCATGCGTGCGCGTACACACACACACACACACACACACACACACACACACACACACACACACACACACACACACACACACACACACACACACACACACACACAGTCACACACACACACACACACACACACACACACACACACACACACACACACACACACACACACACACACACACACACACACACACACACACACACACACACACACACACACACACACACACACACACACACACACACACACACACACACACACACACACACACACACACAAAACCACATAAACACACGCGCTCGCGCACGTACGCATGCATACACATAAAAATATATATTAAACAGATATATACATGTACATATGAAAGCAAAATATAGAAGAGAAGAAAGTTAGTAAAACACACTCAGAGATGGAAAGATAAAATGAGCAAGCCTGACCTTTGTCATGACCTGACCTCAGTTCTCCACGACCCTCGTTCTGTGTTGACCCTAAATGAAATTTTTCTGGAATTATCTTGTCATTTATACGTCACACTTGAAGTGTCCATGGGGCGTGTGCATACGATGAAGGTATCATCGTCTGCGCCAGAGATGATTAAGCTAGGTTTCATGTGGGTATTTTTAGATATAGTTTAATTTTGGGCACATACAAGAAAAAAATTGTTAATATAAGAACGGAAGAGAGAGAAAAGGAAAGTACAAAAGAGAGAGAGAGAGAGAGAGAGAGAGAGAGAGAGAGAGAGAGAGAGAGAGAGAGAGAGAGAGAGAGAGAGAGAGAGAGAGAGAGAGAGAGAGAGAGAGAGAGAGAGAGAGAGAGAGAGAGAGAGAGAGAGAGAGAGAGAGAGAGAGAGAGAGAGAGAGAGAGAGAGAGAGAGAGAGAGAAGAGGGGAGAGAGAGAGAAAGAGAGAGAGAAAGAAAGAAAGAGAGAGAGAGAGAGAGAGAGAGAGAGAGAGAGAGAGAGAGAGAGAGAGAGAGAGAGAGAGAGAGAGAGAGAGAGAGAGAGAGAGAGAGAGAGAGGGGGAGAGTCTGATAGTTTCCTAGAGTATTTTTAATCCCGGAAGAAGAGCCCGTCGGACATTTGAAGAATTGTTCCAAAAACGTCGACTTGACGAAAGACTCTGAGAATGTCATCGAGAAGGCGAAGACGAAAAGAATCGCTCATCAAAAAAATATCATTACCTTTGCAACGTGAAAGCAGACAACACACCAAACTACGAGTTATAATGTCTTTGTTTTCTCTTTTTATTTTCATTATTTCAGTCAACTACTATCAAGAGTAGGCAATACGATTACACTGGGTTTCAGGAATTATCACTTCCATAGGAGCTGAGAGGGGGATTTTTGAAGGAACAGCATTCCAACGAATGAACATCACATTTGATTAGATCCTCGTGTGATTTTTTTTAAGCTGAAAAAAAAGACACGCCAGGGTCACGTGATAAATTAATTGGAAAGGAGAACAGAAAATATTATACAATTTTGACTTCTCATATGTCAAACATAGAGAAGCAAAATATCATGAATATGGAAGGAGAAGCTCATTACGACGGGAATGAGGTCACAGGAAGAAAGGCAACAAAGAGAGAAACAAGGAAAAGAAAAGAAGGGGTCCAATCTGACGAATGGAAACACTATTTGTATTTTTTTTTCGAGACAAGAATATGAATATATATATATATATATATATATATATATATATATATATATATATATATATGTGTGTGTGTGTGTGTGTGTGTGTATGTGTGTGTGTGTGTGTATGCTACATGCAAACCTACATGTATGCGAGTATGTGTGTTTGCACAATCACGTACACTTCATGTACACTTAAACACATATGTATGTGTTCCTATAGACACACGCACACAGACACACACACACACACACACACACACACACACACACACACACACACACACACACACACACACACACACACACACACACACACACACACACACACACACACACACACACACACACACACACACACACACACACACACACACACACACACACACACACACACACACACACACACACACACACACACACACGCACAATGTACCCATGAAAACACGTAACCTATGACAGTAGCCTCCAAGAAAATCAATTACGCAGAATAATGACCCGGCAGGCAAGAAAAATGAAAACAAAAACAAAACACGGGTGATGGCATGAAAAAAAAAAAATTCACAAACACATATTCATTCTTTCAGTCATTATATGGTGAGTCGAAACAACCTCCTAATATCCAGATTGTACATATCATAATCAATATAAATTCAATAAAGTCTTTTAACTTTCTTGTGAAACGTAAAGTAATTGATCTCATACAAACTGTAATCAACACGCATATCACTTCTGACTTATCAAAGCAAACATATCACAAAAGGTGGAGGTGAAAGGTCTACGCCAAGAGGCGCTGAGCAGCTGCGGCCGAAGCACTCACCTTTGCCTAATCATGCGTTCTAGGGAATATTGGAGCTGGTAATTGACAGTCGATTTTGGTAATTAGAGAGATGCGGGATTCGAACCTACAATTTACCGAATGCGAGAGCAACACGCTTCCCATGACGCCACCAGCGCACATCATATTACAGGTTGAACTACATTAAGGACAACAATAACAATATAAACTTACTTACAATAACGACAGTAACAATGATATCAACAATAAAAACAATAACAATAACCATAACAAGAATAATTTAAAAGACAGTATAACATTCTGTAGCAGAATTGAGATAATCTAACCTGCCGGTGGGAACTTCACGATCACGACCAGATGAGTTACATCGTACATATGACACCGTGTTTACTTTGTTGTCATGACTGACGCCATCGCCCAATGCTTTGAAACAACCCAAAACTTCTAAGGAATTTTTATGACGAAATTTCACGAGATTTTGATAGATTTTTAAGGTTAATACCTTGAATGTGCTTGCTCATCTTTATTCAGATAATTTGAACCTTCTTTTCTCCCTCTCTTTATAAAATTTCGGACAACTATTATCTTTATACGAACATCATGGACACAA
>NC_134815.1:44175835-44180835 GCF_046742065.1 Oratosquilla oratoria | reverse complement strand
GCATCTTCACGTTCTTTCTTCTTAACCTATTCCCTTCTATCTTCCCTTCTCTTCACGTTTGTAAGTTTCTTATTTTCTTCATTTTCCCCCATTTCTCCAGACTCTTCTACCATCTTTCCCTGATTTTTTTCTCTTCTTTGCCTCTACTTTCTTATTTTTTCTTTGATTTCTTCTTCGAATAAAAACTCAATTCATTGTACTCCCCTTTACTCCCCTTCTTTTTTGCACCCTCTTCTTACTCCCCCCCTCTTCCTCAATTCGGTTTCCTCCACTCCCCTCAACACTCCCCTACTCTCTCCCTCCTTCACCACTAGCTTATTAGCCCCCCCTAACCTCTATCATTTTGCTCCCTCCTTCCCCCCTCATCGTTCCCAATGCCTTCATGTCCGTAAACGAGGAACAGGAGGTCACGCTCCGCCCCCTAATCCCACCAGCAGCGGCATTCTAAGACCCTGCGAGCGTCTTATCGCCGGCAGACACTCCCGCCCGCTCTCTGGCGACATCGCCAACTACAACAGCGGTAAAAGTAACTATCGCAGCAACTGTAGCGACTACAGGGGCCCCAGTGACTTGACTTAGGGTAATTGCAACCATGGAGGAGGCGTGGAAGGGGGGGGGAGGGAGGGGGTTGTCCTCACGGGACAGAACAGTGGACAAGCTCACCCGAGGTGGTGGACAGACTCGTGGATGGATATTACGAAACCTCCGTGCTTGCCCATGTACCTTGAACATACGAAACTTTATGTACAGTCATCGTCGTTTTCCCCATGCGAATACAACGTTTATTGCTGATCACGTTATGGCATTTTCTATATAAGACTCTTAGAATTAGGCATTTTCTTGTAGAAGAAAATATATAAAATATACATGAAAAATTATATTCATATAATGAAACCCATACGGTGGTGTAATTTTTTTTCCCTCTACTCACTTAGTCAAATTAGTCATATCCAGAATAAAACATTTTCTTGAAAAAAGAATATACGAAACACTCAGAAAAAAATATTTATACAATGAAACCCATAATGGAGGTGCAAAAGATTTTTCCTCAACTCTACACTCTGCCAAATTAGTCATATCTTTGTTCCCGTTAACTCTAGTTAGCTTTTTTATTCGAGAAATTGAATAAATTGCAGAATGTTTCGATTCGTTATCAAGACTTTATTTTTGTATATAAAAATATAATCTACTGGGAGAAACTCGCTGGTCACATATATGGACATTCTCTCCCCCTTGTCAAAACCCCAACCCCTCCCTCTATCTCTCTCCCTCCCTCCCTCTCTCTCTCTCTCTCTCTCTCTCTCTCTCTCTCTCTCTCTCTCTCTCTCTCTCTCTCTCTCTCCCTCTCACTTTCTCTCTCTTTCTCTCTCTCTCTCGCTCTCTTTTGTCTCTCTTTGTCGCTCCCTCCTCCTCACTCTCTGTCCCCCTGTCTCTTGCTGAAAAAACGAAAACCAAAATGTATGAACGATTTCGGACTTCTCCCCACCACTGTGCTCTGCAACAAACATTTGGTCTGAACCACGGGCTGGCACAGTACGCTGCGAGCTTTATACATATATGTGTATGTGTATATATTATTTCCCGCCTGACAAATTTCTTCATCCGTTCCAACAACGAGCCATTATAGTTATTGCAACGCTTGGGGTCAAACGTTAACTGGAGCCGGAGCGGTTGGTCCCACGCCCGTCGCTCCCACATGTATGAAACGTCTACCCCAAAAACATTTTTTTCTCGTTGTCCCTAAACGCTGGGGGAAGGGTAGGCATTAACACCTTCAAAGCGGTGACGGTGTTTTTGCGTTATTGTTTTTTCTTTGAATGTTAGAATGAATGTCACCGAATTGAATCGGGTTGTAATACAGAGGGGGTGGATTGTTTTCTTTATTAGGAACTTTTAGGATTGAATTTCTCTTGAATATGGAAAGAGAATACGTTTACTATTGTAACACAATATCAGTTCGAACCTCTAGAATCTGGGATATTCCATAAACTGGATCTTGTCGTTCTCAATATTGGAGATTCCCGATTTCTAGAAACGCCCAAGAGATGCAGCTATCTGTATATATAGAGGCGAGAGAAATTAATTTCGAAATACAGTGTCAAACGTCCTATCTATTTACTAGAGTACATCAGAACAATACGAAAATGACACATTTGTCTTTCCTCGTTGCTTCAGGTGTTATGCATCAAAACCTAGCTAAGGAATGCTTAAATACATAAGATCAAGGGAAAACAAAGGAAAGGAAACACAATATTGGAAGTGTTTTTGTTAAGCAATCGGTTCAGACTCCCTTTATAAGTCGGAAACGGTCAAGTAGAGTATCATTTGCTTAATAAAGACAATTCGAAAGTCACGCGTTTCCCTTTACTTGTCTTCCTAAATAAACATACTGAATATAACTACTATCATAAATTCAATGTATAGAAATTATTTCATAAATAGCCTACGTATCATTTCAGTAGTAGGCAATTTTAAACCCAGATGGTTACTGTAAGACCGTACTGTAAAACATTTTGGGTTAGGATCAAAGTACTGCTATTATTGGTTAACATAAGTGCCTAGTTGTCATCAATCCTAAGATTTAGATCTAAACAAGATATATTGTACAGTAATAGAGCACAGTTAAATGGCAGTTACTGAATCAACTGCTCAAATACAATTCACACAAATCATTGAGATCGTATCAACTCAGTGAACCAAAATATATATATATTATTTGTTTTATTATTCTTTTTTATTCGAGAATTTTAATGAGCATCATTAATGCATTTGATATTTGATATATCTCAATTTAGCAGAAAAAATCTGTATGTGTCTATCTTAACAAAAACCTGCACGATACTTAGAGGTCCAGCCTCTATTCACCCAAAAATACAGACAATTCTTTCTTTATTGGTCAAAAGAGCTCAAAGTGCAATCTCCAGAAATCCCTCAACAACAATTTTTCTCTTCTGAAGAAATCCCAGAGGCGTAGCAACAGATCTAAACAAACAAGAATATGTTTACCCACGATGATAAAAAGTCTGACAAATCATTCTACAACAAATTAGCTTTCGGTCACTCCAAACTCTTGGCTCAGAATAAAGAACTTAAAACGCCCCCCTACCCCTCACCCCATTTTCGACATGCGGTCTGGATGGGTGGGAGGGTGGAGGGGAAGAGGAAGGGGGGAGGACCATCGTCTTTCCTTGAAAACACGACTCAAGAGATTGGAAGCGGAACAGAGTCGAGTAAAATCCTTGGCTTTACTGGATGACTGGGAAGCGAGTTCAAAGGTGGGTATCATGTGTATTTTACCTGACCCTTGTTTCACTTTGCATATCTGGGGAAGGTTGTGATATTTCAGAGAATGTTGTAGCACGTCAAGGCTCAGCGGATCTTTTTCTGTTTGTCTTTCTGTTATATATAATCTTAGGTGCTCAAACCGGTTAAGGGTTCATACAAGATCTATTATTTTTGGGCTTTATCCCCTTTCTGTAGTTTAATCTACAAATTTATATTGCAGGATCTTACTAGATTATCTCATATAGTTGGAAAGTAAACTCAAGAGAAAAGGAAGTCTTGATTGATAAGAAGAAAAGGGAAAAAATCACGTTGCACGTAACCAAACCTACTTGCTGTACAGGAACCAAAGGATTAAAACAACCCAACGAATGTCAACAAAGGTTCAAACCGTCATAAAAAAAAAAAAAAAAAAAAAAAAAAAAAAATCTGATATGAAAAGAGGCCAAATGCTGTAAAACAGATAAAAAAAACCCGCAACTCGTACATAAACCGCCGATAAATGTAAACAAAAGGCCGATGAACATAAACAAAGGAAGATCGGACGTAAACAATGATTCGTCCGGCGAGCTTCGCCCGTGGCCGGCCCTCATTCCCCTTTTATCTCTTGCAAGGGAACCCCGGCATTCGAGACGCCTTTGTTGCAGAGATCGATGATCCGCGAATCCAGATAGATGAATGAGTCAACATTTGTACATCGTTATCTCTCGAAGTATTCCGTTCCCGAGCAATGGCCGGTTTTTACAGTTTGGGTCACGTGAGGCACGGAAAAAGAAAAGGGAAAGCAGACAGAAAGAAAACTGTCACACACACACACACACACACACACACACACACACACACACACACACACACACACACACACACACACACACACACACACACACACACACACACACACACACACTCTTTAATTTAATTCTTTTGACGCAATGGATATAATTCGGCAAGATTTCAACCATTTTCAATAACTGTGATCATCTTACATGGAAAGATGTAAAATATTTGGTCGATATAAAAAACACTGAGGAGGACATATTTTTAAGTAAAATCTTTTTTGACAACATAACAAATATTTCAAAGTAATGGGTATATGAGGAACCATTTGGTTAGTATATATTTCCCTTTAGTCAAAACCGGTTACCAATATTACATATTTTTAATAGACATAGATTATGTAAGTATAAATTAATTAATAATTAAATATAAACATAAATATATACTCATAAATGAAAAATATGAATATAAGTATAAATGTAAATATAGGTATAAACATAAGCAAATATATGAATGTATGAATATAAGCATAAATGTCAATCTAAATATATACACAAAAAGTATAAATACAAATATGTGGATTTAAAGAAATATAAATATAAACACAAGTAGAGGTGTAGACATGTATATGAATACAATCATAAAATCAATATAGATATAAACAAGTATATATAAATATATAAGCATGAACGCATATATATGAATATAAAAGAATATAAGCACAAACACAAATATATGAATATAAAAATGTATAAGCATAAATCTTAATATACAAATCTAAGGAAATATAAACGTAGACAAATATAAAAATAAACGTCATAGATATGAATATGTAATATGTAAATATATAAATATATATATATATATATATATATATATATATATATATTAATCTTTTCAACCACGTTAATTGTTCACTTTAATTACATGCCATCACGATT
>NC_134815.1:44160835-44168335 GCF_046742065.1 Oratosquilla oratoria | reverse complement strand
AACTAACCTCCATTTTCTTTTTTCTTGTCTGCTGTGGCTTTAGTTTGTCTAACAATTTTATTCGGTTGAGGAATAGACCTTGATATAATAAAAAAAGAAAAGAAACAAGGACTCCTACGGGAGGAGTCTGACGTCTCTTCCTTGCTCGAGCATTCGCCTTTGGGCCTGCGTGGGCCTCGAAAGCCACCACAGTTCCCTGGGCGGTAAAAGGAAAACATTGGCCTGGATGTAAGGAAAACTTTGGAGGACTGAGGCCGGGTTGGGAAGAAAACAATAGGGGCTGATGGGGGTCAAGGATTCTACAATGGGGGAATGAGGAGCCGGCGAGTGTGTGGAGAGTGGATAAGGGAGAGAAATTCAACTTGAGGGCTTTTTTCTAAACTGAACAAAGTCGGCTGGGTTTAGCCAGGGTAGAGTCTGTCAAATACGTAACTAGGCGGACGCTGCCAACAGTTCTAGTGGGATACAGAAGGTGATGTGCCTACGCCAGGAGGCGCTGAGTAACTACAGTCGAAGTCGTCACATTTGCTCAGTGCCCTCGGACGATTGAGGCAGGTAAGACAGATTTCCACGAAGAAGCAAATGCGAGACCAGCACGTTTCCGATGACGCCACCAGCGCACTAGTGGCGAGGAAAATTAAACAATAGTCTGAAAATATATTGAAAAGGCAGAAAAAAAATAGCCTCTTTACTATAAACCTAGGCTTGTGTTAGCCTAAACAAAATCCATACAGAGCGGCGCCGGGCTGGGGGGCTTAAGTGCGACAGTTTTAATCCTTTCGATACGAGAACCATCCTTCAAATGAACAGAACTATCTGGCAGTTTTCACGGTAAAACCGGAGGCTCAGAGGATAATGGTGCGTGTGTGTGTGTGTGTGTGTGTGTGTGTGTGTGTGTGTGTGTGTGTGTGTGTGTGTGTGTGTGTGTGTGTGTGTGTGTGTGTGTGTGCGCCATCATTAACGGAAGACCTCGGCTGACCTGCGGAAAAGTAGGACGCGTAAGAAGAGGGGAGGTTAGAAAAGGAATACCAAGTGGATGAGGAGAAGAAAGAGGAGGAAAATGAGAAGGATATGGAGGAGGGATAGGAGCAATGGGAGGAGCAGAAGAAGAGATTAAGAAGAGATGTAGTTGAATGAATAAGGAAATAGGAAAAAGAAGTGGAAGATAACAGGATTAGAGTGGGAAAAGGAAACGATGATGAGAAAAGGAAGCGAGAAGAAGATAAAAAGGAAAAGGCAAAAGAGAGATAGGAGGGGGAAAAGGAGAGAAAAATAGGAGAAAAGATAGATAGGACGATAGATAGATGGATAAATAGATCGATAGATAGATAGAGAGAGAGAGATAGTGAGAAAGCAAGAGAGATATTAATCTTGTAAAATTAATACAATTTAATTTTTCTTGCAATTTCTCATCCTTTAAGATTCTGGGCTTTCAAAAATTCGGTGACTAAAGGTATATTTTTCTTCGTCCTTCCTTTTTTTTTATTTATTTATTTATTTATTTATTTGTTTGTTTATTTATTTGAAGAGGAGCACTGTAGCTGATTTTCATTTCGTCGCTGAAAAATACTACCCAGCATGGGCCCGAAGAAAGATTGAGGTAACTTTGTAACGCTTAGAAGGACTTTATCGAGACCTCAACATTTCTAGTTATGTTCAAACTAAATAAAGTCATTTGTTGCCAGCTAGAGCGTAAAGTGTTCAGCAAGTCCACTGCAGGGCGATGCGACATGGCTATCCGACGGAGGACGGTACAACCAGAACATAAGTTACCATGTATTCTATCAAACTGATTTTTTTTCCCAGCCACTAGATATCGTCCGTAAAATTCCACAATCCTCCAAAAATATATATATTTTTTGTCAGTGTTACCAACCATCTCGCCATCAGACACAATATCGGACAGCTTCTACGGAAAGAATTCTCTATCTATTTACTCATGGCTCTCTTACATGTCCTTGCAATGTCGCGTTGGTTCACGATAGCCCTGGCCATGTGGGGAGGTGACCCCACAAGGGACTAGCGGCTTGCCACAACTGAAAGAGCTTTTGCCCTACCAAGGGTTTCTCTCTTCCTACTCCGTGGGTGTGGGATGGAGAGTCTTACCTGTTCTTTGACCTTTTGGAGAGAACTTCAACACTGAAGGAAACCAATCGTACACTCTGCCCCTTAGGGCTCCACACACCATATGATATAAAGAGACTATACTCTCCATACATTTCTTGAGCAATTAGTGAACCGTGCAAAGATCTGGATGCTTACTAAAGGTCTCACGTTAAAAAAAGTTAGCAACTTGTTTTTTTTATTGTTTTATCTAATACTAGGATTTCACTTCATTTTGCATTGTATCTTAATCTATTTTATTCTATTTTACTTTTTTTTATTTCGTTTCGTTTTCTTATATCTAATTTTATTTTACTCATCCACTCATTCTTTTATCTATTTGCTTATTTTTTGAGGTGTGAGCCGCTCAGAAGAAGCTAAGCCAGGGTGGAAATGGCCGAGAGAGGATCTGCTGCCGAGCTTGGCAAGGCTATACAAATGAAATAAGAAATACAGAAACTGGAGATCGTTGATGCGGAAGCGAAACCTACCAAGAGCGTTTTCGAGGTCCATAGCGACACCACTTCGAGGACCAAAGACCCACTGAATAAAGTCCTCCGGCTTTGTGAAGAGAACCTTCAAATCTAAGTGTTTCACTGAGGCGTAAGGTGTTAATAAAATCATAAGTTCTTTATTTCCTGGTTGGAGATAGATGGATAGACAAATAAACAGAATTGTAAGCAGGCAGACTGGTCAAGAAGTAAACAAATTAGCCATTAAACAAGTTGACTGAAAGATTTTAGGAAGTATAGATATTTATATAGATGTGCATATCTATGGAATATATTAGATAAAAATATAATCCAGGCAAGCAACATAAACTAGTTTAAGGCAAAGTTTGATGAGTAAAGCCAAAGGGACGGGAGCCTACGATCACATCTCCAACAATATATATTACGAAGAGATAAATACACACACACACACACACACACACACACACACACACACACACACACACACACACACACACACACACACACACACACACACACACACACACACACACACACACACATATACACGTGCATACGTAGATACATATATAATACAGAGATGGGCCGAAAAGAATATGGAGATACTAGACAGTAAGAAAGACAAAATAAATACATTGGAAAGGAGAGCCTATGTTCTATTGCATAACTTAAAGCCGTGAGAAGAAAACGGGATGTTTTTGTGTCTCGGGATGAAGGAAAACGGTAGGCAGTTCTTGCAGCGATGAAATGAAAATGGACAAGTTAACGTTGCACAGAACGAAAGCTAACGCAATTCTAGAGCATGACGTCACGAGAACGATGCCGTTTGCAGTTGCGGCAGAGAGAATGATGTACAAAGAGAGAGCGAAAAGGGAGAGAGCCAGAAATGAGGTACAAAGAGAGAGAATGAGATACAGAGAGAAACAGACGCAGAATAAGGTAAAAAGAGAGAGACAGAGAGACAGAGACAGAATGAGATACAAAGAAAGCGAGAGAGAAATATTTCTTTAGCTTAAAAAAAAAAACATTTTGCTTCTTCCTCAAGGTTACAAAAAAAAAAAAAAAAAAAAACGTTACACAATGAAGATGCAAGACAAAGGAAATAGAAGACCAACACATAAATAGAAACAAATAAAATAAAAATTGATAAAAAGGAAGAAATTTCTTTCACAAGAAGTGAAAGACTGGGCGTTGTAATACTTCCCTTTGGTACACCTTCTTTACGTACCTCTCACATGAGGGTCTTTGTCTTTCCATGATCCTTTTTACATCTCCAACATGCATTCCTTTATATATAAAATATATGACCATATGTATACACACCGCATACTTCCTTTTATGAACGGAGGTTGCCGTGTCAAAAACTATACCATTATTTATCTATCTATAACTATATACATACATACATACCTACCTACACACACACACACACACACACACACACACACACACACTCACACACGCACACACATATATATGTATATATATATATATACACATATATACATATATATATATATATATATATATACATCATATGATTTTTATGACCGTCGCGCAGAGGATTCAAACCTTCTGCTCAAGGCGCCAAGAGGCCACTTGACTGCCGTCTTACACCGCTCGACCACTGACGATTAAAACCGTATGGACTCAGAACACTACTGGTTCTCGAGAGTGAGAAGGTCGCTAACTGCGGCCCTAATTATCTTTTCACCATACGGTCAATCACACTCGTGGAAGGGGTAAGGACCGGAACGAATCCCTTTCACGCTTCTCGCCATTGCAACCATATGAGAAATTCGCTAGTGAACAGCGACACCAATCAGATAATTTTTCATGACCGTCGCGCAGAGAATTCGAACCTGCTGCTCAAGGTGTCAAGAGGCCCCGTGACTGCCGTCTTACACCACTCGACCACTGATGATTAAAACCGTATGAACTCAGAACAGTACGGTTTTAATCATCAGTGGTCGAGCGGTGTAAGACGGCAGTCATGGGGCCTCTTGGCGCCTTGAGCAGCAGGTTCGAATCCTCTGCGCGACGGTCATAAAAAAAAAAAAAAAAAAAAAATTATCTAATTCATGTCGCTGTTCACTAGCGAATTTCTCATATATATATGTATATATATATATATCTATATATATATATATATACATATATAATGTATATGTATATATATATATATATATATATATATATATATATATATATGAGAAATCAGATGAACTCGTGATTCTAAATATGCAGAAAAACCACCAAGAAAAATAATAGATATATTGATGACCGAGCGCTTTTGTCTATTCAGACGAAAGCGGTCGGTAAACACAAATATACACAAATTTATGAATATGTACGAGTATGTGTTTGATATCATTTACGATGTGTGGAATTCAATTCTTCTATACGCGAAAGCCTACATGGACATGGGACGGCAGAAGGAAGAAAAACGGAATGGGGAAGAGGAAGAAAGAGGAAATGGGGAAGACGAGAAGGAGGATACAAGGGAACGAAAAGCGAATGATATTCTCGCGTTCCGGAACCGGGGAGGGCATCCGGAGACCATGTTTTAGTTCTTCTGGAAGGTTTTCGAACGGCTTCTGCAATTGCCAGACGGGATTCCAACTTATGTCACATTGAGATAGGGGGCGGACTTGTTGTTAAACTTCCGGTTCCGGGGTGGGGGAGGGAGAGTGATGCAAGTGTCGGAAATTTCCGGAACTGGTAGATGGGTCTCTGGAATGGCAGGCGTGGGTGGAAAGGACATTCCGGTGTCGGAAACTGGAATCAAGGTCCAGTGAGTTCGCAAAGTGTCAAGTTCGGGGGAGAGCTATCTGGGAGGTTCCAGAGTCTGGGCAAGGATTTCCGAGAGGTGTTGCATGTGGGATAAAAGACTTGTTGCAAATGTCCCGAAGTAAAAGTCATTCGTCTGGAACGAATCCTCGACGATCCTGGAGGAGCTGTGTCCATGATCTACCACTGGGAGGAGAGATGAAGAAAGAGGTACTGGAAGAACCGAATGTATCCAGAGGCGTAAATCAGGAGTCCCGGAAAGAAGAATCGCGTTGTATCTAGATAGAGACTCATCCCTGGGCACATAGCTGGGGATGGTCTACGGCCATTTGCAATAAAATCTTTAGGTCTCACAGTTGAGGATATTGTCGAGCTAAAAATAAACTTATTCATTCTTTATTTAAGGGCTAAAGTCCAACTTCATCGGTAATTAAAAAAAAAAAAAAAAATACATCCATGGGGTTCAATGAACAAGATTAAACAAATAGATAAATTTACCAATGACAATAAAATAAGATAAAAAAAATAGTTCTGTCGAATGCCAAATAATTCTATTTTGTAAATTGAAACGAATTACCAGTTTTATGAAAAAGTACGTAGATATTTGCTATATACATACATACACACACACACACATATATATATATATATATATATATATATATATATATATATATATACCTATACAGAGTGATGGAAAAGTCATTATAGATTTTTCTGATAACACGATCATTTTAGATTTGAAAGAAATACCAATTTACGTTGAAAATACTGCTTTATTATGTTGAATCTACATATAATCACTGACTAGTACTTAGTTTGACCACCTTTTGCTGAAAGAAGCTTCTGGACACGTCTAGGCATACCAAAAACGTAAAAGTGACATAATTCTTTGATTTTGCTGAATGGAACCAAACATGTATCATACGCTCTATAAGTAGAATCATGTTTGTCATTTCTTCTTTCAGTTTATCCCACAATCACTCAATCGGATTTATATCAGGTGAATTTCCAGCCCGTGGTAGCAACTGAGTATCATTTTGGGTGTACCAAGGCTTAACATTTTGATGTTCACTATAAACCCACTATCGGAGAAATGATAACGGAAGTAAAGGGAAACTGTATATTTCGACTACTATCTTGATGTGTGACATGGGGCAGAGTTCTACAGGAATACCCATGGCTCTTCTTCATACCATTCCCTTGTTTGAGGTACTAGGCGAGTTTCCAGAACCTTGGTTCATGGTGCCATCTACGAAGTGTAGGTGATTCGGAACGTGCACTGGAATGGGCCCCTACGTCATCACTTTCTTAGGGAATTTCATGGATTTTTTTTTCAAGCACTCCGCCTTAAGATCCTCCCAAGCTCTCTGTCGGACAGTTTGGACACAATTGGCGAGTATTTGGATAATGGTTTTATCAGAAAACATCACCCGGAACAAATTCAATCACCAAGTCGTCAGAAGAAAGCCAAAGAAAGTAACAAATATCTAATGGGGCTTCAACAGTTATTTTCAAGGAATTTTTATTTTTTGTGCATATTTAATTTTTTTCTAATTTACCTTAATATCATATTAATTCAATGTAAAATAGTACATGAGACTATTTACTTTTTTCCAGTCATCAAAAATCTACTGAACATTTTGTTTTACCCATTCGAAATAAGACGTCATTATGCTCGTAAAACAGATTCTAAAAGCCTGATATTCTCAATCCTGGGGTGCAAGTTCATATCATCTTCAGCTAGCATGGTTTCAATCTGTCTTGAAGAATATCTTTGGTTTCCAAGAGCCATTTTCATTATCTGTCTTAGGTGAATTTTTCTTTTCTCTACTATATATTACTCTCCTTGAACTCAATCTCAGAGGATTTTCTTCTTTATTTCTAATGAAACTAACATTTTGTGTATATATTTTCATTTTTTTTTGCAATCTTTTGGTTCCATGCATGTATCCTGTGAAAAAATCTTTATAAAAATCTTGTCCTTGGCCACTCTAAAGGGGCACTCAACCCAAAATGGGATATTATTCAGTTTATTCACTAGAGACTTCGTATGAATAAAACTTTACATATATATATTTCTTAAATATTGGGACTTATCTGCTTTCATACTTCAAAAATGATGCTTCATAGA
>NC_134815.1:44140835-44150835 GCF_046742065.1 Oratosquilla oratoria | reverse complement strand
TAAGAGAATAAGAAAAGGGATAATAGAGAAAAAAAATCAGGAAAAAGAAAGGAGAGGAGAGAGGAGAGTAGAACGTAGTGGATTGAAGAACAAAAAACAAAAACAAAAAAAGGAGGGCAGAAGCCTTGATTAAAAGAAAATCAGAGGATTTGAAATTTTGATGAAAAAAAGTCAAAGAAGGGTAGGAAAGTTAGAAAAAAAAAGGGAAAAGAAACAGATTTCACGAATTGATTCATGTGGAAAGAAAAAGAAAGGAAGAGGAAGACGAAGAGTTCTTCAAGGAAGAAGAAAATGAAAAGAAAAATAAGAAAGAGACGAAGACGAAGATTATGAAGGGGACCAAGTAGAAAACGACGAAGAATAAGACGAAGAGAAAGATATATAACTCGACAAAAAGTAAGTCTAGAAGACAACAAAGAGGAAAAGGACGACAAAGACAGAAACCAAGACGATGAAGATGAAAACTAAGACGAAGAAGTCCAGACAGACGACGACGAAGACAAAATATTTGCCGAAGATCAAAATGTAGACCAAGAAATCGACAAAGACGAAGACAAAAACAAAGACAAAGACAAAGACAAAGACAAAGACAAAGACAAAGACGAAGAAGAAGACGAAGAAGAAGACGAAGAAGAAGACGAAGAAGAAGACGAAGAAGAAGACGAAGAAGAAGACGAAGAAGAAGACGAAGAAGAAGAAGAAGAAGAAGAAGACGAAGAAGAAGACAAAGACAAAGACAAAGACGAAGACGAAGACGAAGACGAAGACGAAGACGAAGACGAAGACGAAGACGAGGACAAAGACGGAGCGGAAAACAACGACGAGGAAAAAGAAAAATGACCCACGATATTGTTCAAGTGCCAAAGAAAGGGACTGCTTTAAGGGAAGCGAAGAAGAAAGGAAGAGTGAAGGCGGGAACAGCTTACTCACCACATCTTTACTTTGAACCAAATGTTGGTAAATGGCAACAAACAATGTCATGACATTTAGGAAGCCAATGGCCACTAAACTCGTAAATGAGAATGCTGGCATACATTTTTCAAATAAGATTTACTTCACACTTAACTCCATTTACTCTAAACTGGAGGAAGCCTTGTCCTCTACCACTGTTTAATACGTTATATACTGTTCATTCATCAAACATCATTGTATCGCAGTTTTTGTGATTCATTTTCGCCTTGTCGTTTATATTCATTTTAGCTTCCACCAGGTGATTGTATATGGCTCTTGGTGTCCTCACTCTTTGGAGGGCAAAGAAGGTCAAGAACAGGACAATGGCATGTTAGGTCACGGGTGGAAGAGTACAACATAAGGTCACAAAAGAACATAATTAAGTGAAATCATGAGGGAAACAAAATCAGGAGAGGTCACACCATTGGAACTGTGGCAGATAAGGTCACGCCAGAGATGGAATCATAATAAGGTTACAATTTGGTGGCACAATATAAAGTGTACTTAAGGTCACATAAGGTAAGATCATGAGGCGAGAAATGAAAAACAAGTCATCAAAGGTCAGTGATAGATGAAGATCACAAAAGGTATAAACTAAAGGTCAAGTTCAGGTGTGACCACACGAAGCCGTGCTTAAAACAATACCAAATACATAAGGTCACAAAGTGGAAAATAAGAAAGAAGGTCATCAGACTGCAGACAAGGTTACCAGAAGGATAAGGACGGATGACGTCACGCCCTCGTCGTTGGGGGGTTCTTCGGTCACTCGGCTTCACAGGCAACGACGAAGGAGGCCGCGAAAACGACACAGAGAAATGAGAAACATCTTTTGAATGGGTTATCGGATCGGGGTCGCCGCAAGACACCGATAGGAAAAAGTGTCAAGGAGAACTACTGTCATCCATTTTCACAGTCCTTTCGGTTTGTTGAGAACGAATACGAAGGCACTGGAGTTCGAACGGCTGGGGTAAAGAGCTGTCTGCTTTCTCGAGGCAAAAAATCAAGCGAGTTAGTTTCTCTATTCTGGTTATTCTTCATGTAGTTTAGGATGTAGCGAACTCCACAAGGTTTTGATAATATAGGGATTAAGTCCAAAACCTCAATTAGTATGTCTGTTATGAGTCAACTCTTAGAAAAAAAAAACAACCTCTTGGAGCTTTCTGTCTTCAACATGGTGACGTCATATATCTTGTTCCGGCCAGCGTCAGGCAAGTTTATTCAGTTCGAGGTTAAACTCAGGCAAGTTAGTAATTTGACTGACCCGTTTTGAACTGACCCCTTTAAACCGACAACTTCGCTGATTAATCTCGTATTCAAATCACATGCATTTACTCAAGTTTGGAGTGGCCTTACTGGAGGTGAGGTTAGGTTAGATTACATTAAATTAGACTAGGTTAGACTATGCTTGGCTATACTAAATTAGGTTAGGATAGGTTAGGTTAGATTAGGTTGGATTAGTATAGGTTAGGTTAAGTTAGGTTTGGTTAGATTTTGTTTGGTTTGCTAAGGACAGGTAGGTTGGGTTAGATCAGGTTAATTAGTTTAGTTTAGGTTAGGTTAGGTTAGGTTAGGTTAGGTTAGGTTAGGTTAGGTTAGGCTAGGCTAGGCTAGGCTAGGCTAGGCTAGGCTAGGCTAGGCTAGGCTAGGCTAGGTTAGGTTAGGTTAGGTTAGGTTAGGCTAGGTTAGGCTAGGCTAGGTTAGGTTAGGTTAGGTTAGGTTTTGGGTAGTTTAATTTAGGTTAGGATGGTTAGGTTAGGTCAGCATAAGTTAGGTTAAGTTTAAAGTCAGTATACATGCGAATCGAGTACACCTCGTCGGGCTAAAGGAAGTCGGGGGACGGGAGAGGACTGGGGGGAATTGCTTTGGAACGCTCACAGGTGATCTTCACCCTATCTACAAGATAGGATAAGGGTCAAATCAGCTCCACACTGTCACGGGTATCTTTCCCCAGTGGCTGAGTAACTGATCGGAAGAAACAGGTGGAGATAAACCACGTATGTTTGTATCATCCCTATGCTAAATGGGGTTGGGCGTAACTACCATATGTATTATGTGTATATATATATATATATATATATATATATATATATATGTATATATATATGTATATTTTGTGTGTGTGTGCACACGCTCGTCCACTTTTTTTTTTCTCTTCCTATTCCTTCTTCTCATTTTCATTTTCTTCTTCTATCGTTACTCTGGAGTAAACACTGTGCTGATGACAGTCTGTCCAAGTGTCGACTACTGTGATAAAAAAGAGAAAATCAAATCTGTTTCTTTAAACCATTTCGAGTCACTTCGGGATGCACAACCATCGGGTGGTCTCCACTATCAGAACGACTTTGGCCTGCGCTCGGCAGCGCCTCCCAAGAGTCTGACTTTAAAATCCTTTCCATTTAAGGATATAAAACTGGACCAGGTTTGCAAGTGCCTGGAACCGCTTCACGCTAAACTCGCCTTTAACCTTTGCGGCGTCTATTCCCGAAAATCAATGAGAATATAATTAGTCCCATGATGACTAAAGTAACAATGCCCTTCGACTTCAGACTAGTGCAGGTCTTTAGCGCCCTGGAGTTTGAGAATGGCATTACCCCACAAATGCATTTTCCCTTTTCTTCTTTGTTTTCTGACACCTTCGCCCGTGTCAAAATCCTCATTAGAAACGAGAAGAGTGATAAACAAAGAACTGTTCTATTGTATTTGATTTCAGTTATGTGTCAGCCTCGCTCAAGGAACTCTTAAAGAAGAAACCCCAAACGGTTACAAAAACTCTGATTTCTTCTTCTTTTCCATGAGCGTGTGCCCAGATCCGGTCGGTAATCCTAAGCGTCGGTCTGGAAGAAGAGGACAAATCTAAAATGGACCAATACCTGATCTCCATTTAGCCGTTTTGTGTGTGATCGAGACATCAGACAAACCACCTCCATCCTCACCACTCACCCCCTCCCTTGACGTTGCTTCCAAGACACACTTTCTCCACAAGATTCTGTTTCCAGGAGCTTCGACATTAGATCAGATTTCCTCCTTTTTTATGAGCTGAGACACGGTTAGATCTTTTGTCATCAGCGTCCTCGTTAGTTATTTTCCTTCCCTTATCCCTCCTCCTCCTCCTCCTCTTCCATCTCCTCTTCCCCTTTCCCTTGTCCGTCGTCTTCTTCTTCCCCTCCTCATCTTTCTCCACCGCCTCGTCTTCCACCTCGTCCTCTTCTTTAACTTTACTTCCTTCTCCTTCTCTTCCTACCTTCCCCCTTATCTTTCTTTTTCTTTCTCCTTCTTGAATTCTTCCCCCTTCCTCTTTCTCCTCCTCCTCCACCTCTTCTTCCTCCTCCTCCTCCTAGTTCTCCGCCTCATGCCCCGTCTTCTTCTCTCTTATTTCCCCCTTCCATGTTATTCTCCTTTTTCATTGCAATCCTCATCTTACAAGTTGTCTCTTCAACTCCTACATATTCTTCTTCTTGTCTATTTCCTTTTTCTCTTCCTACTTCCTTCACTCTTCTCCCTTTTCCCCTCTTCTCTTCCCTTTCTCCTCCTACATGTAGTCTTCCTGGGTCTTTATCTTTTCTTCCTCCTCCTCTTCCTCCTCCTCTTTCTCCTCTTTCTCCTCCTCCTTCTCTTCATACTCCTTCTCCTCCTCTTCCTCCTCTTTCTCCTCCTCATCCTCTTCCTACTACTCCTCCTCCTCCTCTTTCTCCTCCTCTTTGTTATCTCTTTGCCTCTACTTTACCTCCTCCCCTTAATTCGTTATTTATTTTCATTTATTACATCACATCCATTCCTCCATCCCGTTCTCCTCCTCTTCCTCCACCTCCACACTCGCCTCGCATTTATACTTCGTTTCATCTTCGTTTTCATATTTCTCGTTCACAGTGTTTTCCTTTTTTCTAGACTGCAAGGTCACACAGTCTTTGATACTAGAATTTTTTATCTTTGGCTTTATATGGCGCTTTATATTCGAAGTGTCTCGAGAGCAGCTCTATGGTCGGGTGGCGGTGCCTCGTCTCTCACAGTCTGAAATAAAAGAGAGTAATGGACGTTTCTGCAACAAAACTATTTAAATATGAGGTCATTTCTTAGCCTTCATGGCCAATGATGTCACGTTGACGTCACTGCGTTTAACGCCAAAGAACAGGACTGGAGACTGCCAAGTTGGTCTCTTTTCCTTGAGGGACGAGACTTCCGCAGAACGAGCCACCGATGCCACCGACTGACTACCTCTTTACATAAAGGCTTACAATGAGCTTCACAGTTCCAAAACGCTTAGCTCGTGATGTTTTCAATATGGTAATACTCTTTCTAAATCTCTGTCAGTTTAATCTCGACAAGCAACACAATCTCCTTTTCCTTGGGCCCTCAAGGAGGCAATGCATCTTCAAAGAGTTGTGTCTCCTAAGATGGGCCAGAGCTGTTCCTCTTCGTGTCTCCCTCCAAGATGAACTGCTTCCTGGAAGCCAAAACAGAAAATTTCGTATAACGCTTTTCATTACCTCACTAGAATATAAATATTCCGTCTACCGTCAGGCGATTTTGATCGTCTCAAGAGGACAAACCTTAGTAATTAACTCGATATCCATGTTTATTCTGACGCCAAGTTCCTGCGGAGGAACACTCAAATCACCCAGAGGCTAAAGTTTGAACAGAAAATCTTAAGCTAGAGGTTCTCAACCCGAAGTCCTGTGGTTCCTTCCGAAGTTCCAAGAAGACCCACAAACCAAGAACCAGACTCAGATGTTGATGATAGATGTATAACGATCCAGAGTTGTAGTAATACCCAATAGGTTGGGAAACAGCATCTCATAACTGAGAGGCTGTGTAATGAGTTCTTGCAGATACGAATGGTTAACGTCCATACTTGTCGCTGAACCGATGGGGAAAAGGGTTAAGCTTGAGACCCATCGACTTCGATGACTAACCAAACCGTGGCGAAATCTCCCGTAACAATTATAAAGAAAGAAGGAGGAGGAAGAGAAGAAGAATAGAGAGAAGAGGAGAATGAGGAAGGAGAAGAGGACGAAGAAAACAATATCAAGCGAGTGGTTAGTATGATAATGATTTTTGCTTTGGCCAAACAATTTTGTTCCACTTTGGCGAGACCTCCAGGCTGAAGACGGTTAGAAAAAACTTCATCATTCTTTCGAGCCAAATGACGAGTTTATTGAGTTTGCTTTAGTTTTTATTTAACCTTCAAAGAACCTCTTTACTTTTAACAACACTTCCAAGTCTGGCTAATCTCCTCCTCCTCCTCCTCCTCCCTAACTGTTACCCGTTCTGCGAGGTGACTGGGCATGACAGCCATTCTGGGAACTCGGGGATTCAAGCTCCTATGCCCTTACTGCAGTCACGCGTTGATTCTCTAGCGGATCCAAACCTCCAAACTATGATATATAAATTTTTTTCTGTCTTTTAAAAGCTTACATTTACGTCTACAGCACACTCCTATGACGTCAGGGAACACTTCATAGATTATTTCTTATCTACGATGAAGCCATAATCCTCAGCAGAGAAGGATCTTAAAGGGATTTGATTCCAAAAATGAGAACGGATCATTCTTAATGGGTTTGCATCCTTTTGAATGGGGTTTGATTCCTTTTAATGAAGTTGAATTCCTCTTAAGAGCTCCGAATCCTTTAAAAAGACTCCAACTACCTTAAGAGGGATCCAATCCCTTTAAGAGGGATCCAACCCCTTTAAGAGGGATCCAACCCCTTTAAGAGGGATCCATCCCCTTTAAGAGGGATCCAACCCCTTTAAGAGGGATCCAACCCCTTTAAGAGGGATCCAACCCCTTTAAGAGGAATCCAACCCCTTTAAGAGGAATCCAACCCCTTTAAGAGGGATCCATCCTCTTTAAGAGGGATCCAACACCTTTAAGAGGGATCCAACCCCTTTAAGAGGAATCCATCCCCTTTAAGAGGGATCCATCCCCTTTAAGAGGGATCCATCCCCTTTAAGAGGAATCCATCCCCTTTAAGAGGGATCCATCCCCTTTAAGAGGGATCCAACCACTTTAAGAGGGATCCAACTCCTTTAAGAGGGATCCATCCCCTTTAAGAGGGATCCAACCACTTTAAGAGGGATCCATCCCCTGAGGGATCCAACCACTTTAAGAGGATTCCAACTCCTTTAAGAGGGATCCAACCCCTTTAAGAGGGATCCATCCCCTTTAAGAGGGACCCAACCTCTTTAAGAGGGATCCAACCCCTTCAAAAGGGGTCTAGCCTCATTAGAAAGGATTCAACCCCTTTAAGAGGAATCCAACCCTTTTAAGAGGGATGCAACTCCTTTGAAAGGAATCCAACCCTTTAAGAGAGATCCAACCCCTTTAAAAGGGGTCAAGCTTCATTATAAAGGATCCAAGCCCTTTAAGATTAGGAGGCCTGAAGCTAGGATCCCTTTTCAAGAATCCGTCTCCAAGGACCACTCGAGTGTTGTCAGACGACACGGAGCACTGAGCTCCTGACGAAGGCATTATAAGTTGCCTCCCGCGAAGTCTCCAGGGCCGGCTAGTCAGCGACTTATCTGTATTTGCTGCTCCTGAAGTTGGTTCCCTCCGGGTTTCCGGGGCCGAGACCCTTCGGAACAGTGATGTACTTGATAGTTTTTTGTTAAGTCGGACAACAAACTTTTCATTCTAATTTTTTTCATGTTTTTTTTATTTTTTTATTTTTTTGTTTTTCAAGTACATTTTTTTTTCCTTTAAGTTTAGGAGAAGTCCTTGGTAAACTTGGGTCAAATCAGTACCTTGACTCATCAAGACATTGTCTCCGCCTAGGTCAGTCCACACCACACCTGACCAAAATTGTCTGATATCAATCCGAGCAAAGGTCTAAGAGCGTTCCTATATAAAGCACATGAAAGGGGATAAAATATGAGAGGAAATCTTGTGATGGAGAAAACATCTTGTTCCTCAGACGAGATTCCATCGAACTCGAATGACCTGGAATGACCTCGGATAAAGAGTTCCTTCCATTCGAGGTCCCCCTTGGGGTCTGCCGAGTGATCGGTTCTTAACTCTGAGTTCGGGAGAAGTTTTATAGATTTTGTTCTTCCTCCAAAGAACAAGAGATGTTATTCCACGGGGGGGAGGAGGAGGAGGAGGGAAAGAAGGAGGTGGAGGATAAGGAGGAGGAAGAGGAGTAGAAGGAAAAGAAGGAGGTGGAAATAAAAAAGGAGGACGAGGAGGAAGACGAGGAGGAAGAGGAAGAAGAAGAGATGGAGGGGGAAGAGGAGATGGAGGAGGAGGAAGAGGAAGTGGAAGAAGAAGAGGTGAAGGAGGAAGAAGAGGTGAAGGAGGAAGAGCAGGAGAAGGAGGAAGAGGAGGAGGAGGAAGAGGAGGAGGTAGAGGAGGAAGACGAGGTGAAGGAGGAGGTGGAGGAAGATCCTCTGAAAGTTGGACCTCTCCATTCCGGTGACAGACAGACAGACAGACACACACACACACACACACACACACACACACACACACACACACACACACACACACACACACACACACACACACACACACACACACAGACACACACACACACACACAGACAGACACGACACACACACACACACACACACACACACACACACACACACACACACACACACACACACACACACACACACACACACACACACACACACACACACACACACACACACACACACACACACACACACACACACGTACACATGGTATGAAAATAGTTTGGACCCAGGCATACAAGTCTATTCATGGGGAAGAAGGACAAGTAAAGATGTCTTGATCGATCAAAGTCCCCTATGAGCCCGAATCTGGCTCGAAGCTATAGACAATCGATTCTAAGGATGAGGAGGAAGAAAAGAAGAGGAGGGGGAGGAAAAGGAGGAAGAGGAGAATAAAGAGGAAGATGAGTTGGATAATGATGATGAGGATGAGGATGAGGAGAAAGGGGGGCAGGAGGAAGAAGAAGGAAAAGAAGAAGAAAAGAAGAGGAGGGGGAGGGAAAGGAGGAAGAGGAGGAAGAGGAGAATAAAGAGGAAGAGGAGTTGGATAATGATGATGATGATGATGAGGAGGAGGAATGGGAGGAGGAAGAGAAGGATGAGGAGATGAGGAGGAGGAGGAGGAGAAAGGGGGGCAGGAGGAAGAAGAAGGAAAAGAGGAAGAAAAGAAGAGGAGGGGGAGGGAAAGGAGGAAGAGGAGGAAGAGGAGAATAAAGAGGAAGATGAGTTGGATAATGATGATGATGAGGAGGAGGAGAAAGGGAGGCAGGAGGAAGAAGAAGGAAAAGAGGAAGAAAAGAAGAGGAGGGGGAGGGAAAGGAGAAAGAGGAGAATAAAGAGGAAGATGAGTTGGATAATGATGATAATGATGATGATGAGGAGGAGGAGGAATGGGAGGAAGAAGAGAAGGATGAGGGAGAGGAGGGAGGGGAGAATAAAGAGGAGGAGGAGGAGGAGAGAAGGAAAGGAAAATGAAGGAAGGAGAAGAAGGAGAAAAAGAAAATGAGTAAAAAAGGATAAGAGTCAGGAGCAGTAAAAAGGGAGAAAGAGGAGGAAGAGGAGGAGAAAGAAGAGGAGGAGGAAGAGGATGAGGAGGAAGAAGAGGAAGAGGAAGATAAGATAAGAGTTAGGAGCAGTAAAAAGGGAGGAAGGAGGAAGAGGAGGAAGAGGAGGAGGAGGAAGAGGAGGAAGAGAAAGAGGAGGAAGAGGAGGAGGAAGAGGAGGAAGAGAAAGAGGAGGAGGAGGAAGAGGAGGAGGAAGAGGAGGAGGAGAAGGAAGAGGAGGAGGAGAGGAGGAAATCAATCAAGAGAAAAAAAAATTAACAAGAAAAGGGGGCTAGAGATGAAAACAAGTCTAATGTGGGCAGGTAGTGAGTTTCGGAGAAGATTTAACGAGAGGAAAAAGATAACATGATAAAAAAAGAAAAAAAAGAAAGATGGACAGAAAGCTGGGAGCTAGCAAGTGGGACGAAGAGAAAGAAAAAAAAAAAGAGGAGGAAAATGAGCAAGTTAAAGAGGGGAGGGAAGAAAAGAAAGAGGAGGGAAATTGAGATAAAGAGGAACAAGTGGAGGGCAAAGAA
>NC_134815.1:44128335-44133335 GCF_046742065.1 Oratosquilla oratoria | reverse complement strand
AAAAAGTCGATCCGTGTGAAATAAGCCTAAAGGACCATTCACACGGGCAAATGGTTTGACAAACCCGGTTTTGTCAAAGAAATGTTTGAAGTGATGTTTGACCATGTGAATGGGATATTTGGTTGTCAAACACCTTTGAAAAACGTGTTCGACAACCAAATATCCCATTCACACGATCAAACACCACTTCAAACATTTGTTTGACAAACCGGGTTTGACAAACTGATCATGTGAATGGCCCTTTGAATATAAGCTGCTCACAGCTTCTTAGAAGACATCAACCACTGTAAAGTCGCGGAAAATCTATTTTTTCTTCCTATTCATTAACTACATTTTTCTGCAGAAGAAAATGGTATGCAAAAAAAAAAAAAAATACACAAAGTAATTGTCAATATACGCCACATCGGTGCAATAAAACCCTAAAAATGTCTCAGGACCTCTGTTCCAGACTTACAAGTGGTGGCAACTGTACGGGAATCTACATTAGAAAGAAATAAGACGATCTATGTCGTGGATGGGGATGAAGAGCGCTGAATCTTGAAAGAGGCAGGAGGCCAGGGAAATGGGACGTTGTTGACATCATGGGGTGAATCCACGTTTGTTCTTCTCCTCCTCCTCCCCCTCCTCCTCCTCCTCCTCCTCTTCCTCCTCCTCCTCCTCCTCCTCCTCCTCCTCCTCTTCCTTCTCCTCCTCCTCTTCCTCCTACTCCACCTCCTCCTCCTCTTCCGCCTCCTCCTCCTCCTCCTCCTCCGCTCGACTTTATCTCTTGTGCCTCTCGTTATACATAAGTGTGAGTATGTATGCGGGTGTGAGTGTGTGTGAGTGTGTGTGTGTGTGTGTGTGTGTGTGTGTGTGTGTGTGTGTGTGTGTGTGTGTGTGTGTGTGTGTGTGTGTGTGTGTGTGTGTGTGTGTGTGTGTGTGTGTGTGTGTGTGTGTGTGTGTGTGTGTGTGTGTGTGTGTGTGTGTGTGTGTGTGTGTGTGTGTGTGTGTGTGTGTGTGTGTGTGTGTGTGTGTGTGTGTGTGTGTGTGTGTGTGTGTGTGTGTGTCTATGCCCATGCATATGCCTGGGTGTGGGTGTTGGTGTGAGTGTGGGTATGTATTTAAGTATAAGTAAGTGTGTAAGTGTGAGGTCACCCTTCGATGCATGTAAGGTATCTACGAACGAGCCGAGACTCCAAACTCACATGATTGTGTATAGACGAGCGCCTTCGCGTTCCCGGCACGGGCGTTTGTTCCAGTTTTCTCAAGCGTGAAGCCGCGTCTTTTTCTAGACATACGGCCTGGAAGAAAACCAGGTGAGGGGAAACGGCCTGTGAGACACACAGTCCTGGAGATACTCCCAGAGGGATCCGAGGAAACCAGGGAAAGCAAAGGGGGGAGGGGGAGGGGGGAGGGGAGGGGGGAAGGGGGGAGGGGGAAGGGGGACTTTATGGCCCGGCTGTGATTCAGTGAGGTCCCCAGGGAGCGGTCAAAGGGAATGACGTCCTTGTTTGACTTACTTGCAATAATCCCGACTCCGGGACAGCAGCACACAAATTCCACGTGCGGCGGCTCATTCTCTCTCTCTCTCTCTCTCTCTCTCTCTCTCTCTCTCTCTCTCTCTCTCTCTCTCTCTCTCTCTCTCTCTCTCTCTCTCTCTCTCTCTCTCTATCACTCCCTCGCCCTTTCCGTTACCCGTTTATCTTCATCTCTCTTCCTCATCCCTCTCCCTTCATCTCTCTCCTTCATTCACTCTCCTTATTCCTCCCTCCACCCTTACACTTCTTTCGCTCATTTCCCTCTCTCTCTCTCTCTCTCTCTCTCTCTCTCTCTCACACACACACACACACACACACACACACACACACACACACACACACACACACACACACACACACACACACACACACACACACACACACACACACACACACACAAACACACACACACACACACACACACACACACACACACACACACACACACACACACACACACACACACACACACACACACACACACACACACACACACACACACACATACACACACGCACGCACGCACACACACACGCACACACATACACACACACGAACAGACACACCGTGTCCACCTTTCTCCCTCCTTCACTCTTCTCTTTTTCTCCCTTCCGTTTCTCTTTCTTTGTCTCTCTTTCTGGTTCCTTATCCATTGATTGATTCGAGAAAGCAAAATATACCTGTGCTCTATTCCTGTAGCGATGAGAGAGAGATTGGATAATTGTGCGTTTACTTTACTCGTTTAGTAATTGCTTGGTAAGATTACCACTTCTTTTATTATTTTCCCCATAACTCAAGGTCATACTGCCCACAAGTTTCTTCCTCTTTTATTTGACTCAGCTAATCAAACCGTTTCACTCTCTTCATCTGAATTATTTTCGAGTACCACTTCCTGTGGTGTATTTCGTTACATTAAAGAAGATCCTGGGGCAAAGCCAACTACATTATACGGAGTGTGCGCGCAAATGTGAGTGTACTCATGTAATATTATTTACTTAACTGTAGTACACAGCTAAAAAAAATGCTCGTGGGTTCTTAACTCTTACACACAATTATCATATCTAGTTGTCTCATCCACATGTGTGTGTGTGTGTGTGTGTGTGTGTGTGTGTGTGTGTGTGTGTGTGTGTGTGTGTGTGTGTGTGTGTGTGTGTGTGTGTGTGTGTGTGTGTGTGTGTGTGTGTGTGTGTGTGTGTGTGTGTGTGTGTGTGTGTGTGTGTGTGTGTGTATGTGTGTGTGTATGTGTGTGTGTGTGTGTGTGTGTGTGTGTGTGTGTGTGTGTGTGTGTGTGTGTGTGTGTGTGTGTGTGTGTGTGTGTGTATGTGTAGTTTCTATGGTATTGGATCACGTGCTGAACTTGTGATTGATGACAAATGCCCCCTCACCCAATAGATGAGAGTTCCATAGGTCAGATAGACCAATCCATGGTCTTACACACAAACCACCTTCTTGTGATGCGCTTCACGTCATGAACGGGAGCCGTTCTCTTGACCACCGATAGTAGTTCATCGTTCTACCAACTGCGCCACCGAGTGTGTTTGTGTGTGTGTGTGTGTGTGTGTGTGTGTGTGTGTGTGTGTGTGTGTGTGTGTGTGTGTGTGTGTGTGTGTGTGTGTGTGTGTGTGTGTGTGTGTGTGTGTGTGTGTGTGTGTGTGTGTGTGTGTGTGTGTGTGTGTGTGTGTGTGTGTGTGTGTGTGTGTGTGTGTGTGTGTGTGTGTGTGTGTGCGTGTGTGTGTGTGTGTGTGTGTGTGCATGTTTGAAGTATGGTTGTGTTATACCACCTGTCTTGTTTAATATGGTCCTTGTGCCTTAGGATCTGAGATTAAAGATATCACATGATAGGAGTTAAATATATCATGTCTAAAAGTCTAACAATGATTCAGGAATATACTATACCAGACTTACTTTTTTCTTGATCAAAATTTACTTTGGACAGAACTTCAACATTAAAAGTGTTTCTTCTATGTTCTTGTTTGTATCCTTTTCTGTTGATTTAACTTTTTTTTTAAAGGGAGTAACAAGATAAATGCTTCAATGTATCAGTTCGGAGGGGTAAATGTCAGGGACTGAGAATTGCTGTGCTGAAGGGATGAAGGATATAAATATAAAGACCATCCAAGGCCTACACGTTAGCCTTTCTGACCTACAAGTCTTTCAAAGCCGTTCAAGGATCATTGTAAGAAACTGAGGTGACCTACAGGCGACCTGATATTTATAACTAATCAATCTAAAGATCTCTTTATGCTTGTCCACGAAGACATGAAACTAAACGTAAATATTGATAGAAAACGACATTGCACGAATTAAAAGTAATGGCCGCCAATCATCCAATTTGAAACAACGACTCTGCCGTTCACTCCCTCGGTGGGAGTTATTTTGCAATTTATCCCTATACAGAAAAAAAAGTATCAATAAAGACACAGAATAACAAAGGAATAGAAAAAAATATAAGTAAGGTTCTGCACGAAATAGACTCTGATTAAGGAAGAAAATACCTATTACACACATATATGCAAAACGTAGACTGGTATGTCAGCGTAGTGCTTTCCTAGTAACCCTATATAAGGCACAAAACTATTCGTCTAATTCCACCTAAACTCACAGATTATATTTACATGTGTATGGCTGTAACTTTGAAAAAGACAATCTCACTGTTAGTACCTCAGATTAAGAGTTTCATCTGTTACAGTCTTAAAACCGTGGATGCTTCCTACTCAAGTGGACAGTCAAACCCTAAGCTTCCAGAGACGTATATGGGTCTCTATGGCAAGGCCCGGACTATCAAACGGAATGGGTTCACGGTCCAGTGGCCCTCAACTTGCATTCAATGGACACTCTGCCCACTAGGGGGCCACAGAATTCCCCCAAGTGAAGCCACAAGCCGAAAACTACAACGAGGTAATCATTGTTGATGGAAGCTCAATCTAAGAACTACTAAGACGTGTTGCTTAGCAAGTTTAGTCAACATTGAAAGGAGTTCCTGGTGGTAAAGAAACAGAAGTACATAAACATGGGGATATTTGAGGTTGAGAGCCCCTTGCCTGTACTAACCTACATAAGTTTAAGATTAACAAGTAACACATTAACCTCTTCTGCATCAGGAGGCACTTTATCACTGACTCCGTCTTCCCTCAAGGTAATTTTCATTCATTTCCGTGGGACTTTTTTGGTAAGGAAGGGGTCGGAGTCCATGTCAGTTTTACCTCCCATTTGAATCTGTGTGGCAGACGGCAGTTTCCTCTTCGTCCTGACCTCTCCCAGTTCTTTTGACCATCTCCGCGGCGCCCTCTGGGCTTCACCAATGACATCATACCTAGCACCACCTCTAACGTTGTATCTGATGTCATCTATGACTTCATCTATGACGTCATCTCTGAAAGGGCCAACACCTCAGGCGTGGAATTCACGCTCATTCGACGCCAACTCAAAGGGACTGGTCGGGCCTTCGTGATGTCAAAGGGCCAATTTCCTTGCCTAAATCTC
>NC_134815.1:44113335-44123335 GCF_046742065.1 Oratosquilla oratoria | reverse complement strand
ACTTTCCCCTATTTTCTTTTATCCCTTTTCGTTGCGGTCCAAATATTGTATTTATTCTGCCTGGCGAAATGCTCTTTATTTGTTCATTTAAAAAAATTCTTCATTAATAAACACTTAACCACTTTTGATTATTCCATTCGATGGTCCTTACGATTTTAGTATCTAGTCGAAGTGCCGTCACACGATTTTATTCGTCCGAGCAAACCCCATTTAGTAGCTAAAGGATACAGCCCTTTCGTTCTGGGTGGCACTTTTCCATGTATTGTGGTTGACGCCAGCCTACTTTATTCACCAGCATATCACACTCTTCTCAGAAGCCATGGAGTCATCTCTTATGCTGTGTTTCCTTGAGTTGCCGCCAGGTGATCTTATTCCACTGAGGGAAACGTTGGACATGCGCACCATTGACGGCAGCTGTAGGAACAGGAGCACCAACGTCGATACGTGACTGCCACCACTGCAGGCAGCAAGGAGTTCCAACAATAGCAGCGTCGTCATCACTATCAACAAGAGAAAGGTTCTCTCGCCCTAGGTCGTTGCATCCAAAGGCTACAGAAAACCACTATCGACTATCACCGTAAACATGGACTCTATTAAAACCATCATCGTTTTAAGTTTATATACATTTCGTTTTCTTCAGTATCAAGTATTCCTGTATCTATTTTTGTTATATTACTGTGTTTTCCTCATATTTGATGCCCAAGGCAGAGACGCAAAAATGACTATTTTTATTCTGGAGTAGAACCACTTTCTTCTTTAGATCTAACGATTTAGTAAACAAGTGTCTCTCATCTGTATTATATTGCTAGTTAAGCGTCTTTTTAACACAACCAATACCAGTGGAAAACACAAGACCATCTTCAAGAATGAACAATTCTTTGATTGCAACATTACAATCACGATAAAAGCAAACTTTTCTTTCTCTCTGGAGAAAAAGACCTTTAACCTCAGTCCCAGAAAGTTTGACTTGCTTCTCAGATAAATTTCAATCGCAGACGAGATCATTAAGACCTCCTCGACTCAGGAAGTGTGGTTCACTTGAAGAACAGTTTGCTTTAAATGTGAAATCCATATTATCTTTTACTTGGTGTACTCTTTTCCAAGATCTACCTTTACTATGTATTAATTATCTTTCTTCAAGTATCTTCCATTGTGAATTATTGGTATTATGGTAGATGATAAATTAGTGTAGTTAAAGGTATACTCGTATTTTGATATGATACCAGTTATACTTGTCAATCGGAAGAAGTCGTCTTTCTAAACCATAGGAATGATAAAAAGAACATGTGGAATTAATCTTTTATCCTCGCTATGAGAAGCCTGATACATGTGACACAACTAGTACTTTATCCCTGTCACACGTTATAACCAAAGTAATGTTCATAGCACCTTTTTATGAAGTTGAGTACTAACATTCATGGAATTTGTTTGTCAATTTACCGCATGAGTTGTAGGATTTATCTTGATCATTTACACAATATCTTACAAAATTGTGGTGGTGTATGGGTATTGGCACAACATCTGAGTAAACAAAAGCACAATCAGCCAACTGTGTGGAAAAAAATGTTTACATATCGACTTGTAGCTTGGAGTACACAAAGAGCTGCTTCTTAAAAGTGGGTACTACTTGACCTTCTCAACATGTTCAGTCATGTTTATGCAAGTCTTTGCGGCTTATACTTTCAAAAAGAACCAAACCATTTCAATCAAAATAACTGTATTTGATTATTTTTTCTTGCAAATGCTCCGTGGAACACTAAGAAATATATATACGATTCGTAATACACAAATATTCTGGAAAAAGAACACATGGGTGATAAAGAATTCCTGAAAATATATATTTGGATCCGCCGGGCAAAAATACGAAAGAAAGAGATATTATTTTCGTTAGGAAAGAATCTCTGTTGACCAATGTTTCCAAGTATCACAAACGTTGTCATGGACGTAACCCTTTGTTTTACTTTCGCCGGACGTCCAAATTGGAGCTCCTATTAACAAAAGTGCCACCGACTCATCACCCGCTTCTGTCACCATCAGCACCACTGCCAACAGCATTTTCTTATGCCTCTGCCACCACCATAAGCCACATTCCTCATCCACCTTCATCATCCTCTCCTCTCAGATGGCCATCATCTTTGGCACCTTAAACAACCGATCTAAATTCACTCGACAAGAAAGAGAGAGAGAGAGAGAGAGAGAGAGAGAGAGAGAGAGAGAGAGAGAGAGAGAGAGAGAGAGAGAGAGAGAGAGAGAGAGAGAGAGAGAGAGAGAGAGAGAGAGAGAGAGAGAGAGAGAGAGAGAGAGAGAGAGAGAGAGAGAGAGAGAGAGAAGAAAGATCATAAACCGGTCACGCAGACCCGCCCCCCTGTACCACTTCCGGTCGACGCCGGCAACACGATCCCAGCCCGGACTGCAGCCGGTGTGCATAGAATCTTCCTACCCCGTCCCCTCCCGTCCCCCTCCCCCAAGTCCCAAATCTGGGTCCAAACCGGACTCCCGCTTGCTCCTCCCAATTCCAGCTTCCAGTTTCCTCCTCTCTTCCTCTTCCTCTACTGGCTTGCGTCCTCCTCCCTTTCCACACCTACCCTCTCTCCCCTCCTCCACACCCGTTCCCTCCTCATCCCCATCCACCTGTTTTTTTTTTCTCCCGACAGCAACGCCATCTGTTTCACCCAGGGCAATCTCACCTTCGGTAACCCTCACGTTTCGGTGTTTCCCATTGTACATCTTTCCTCTACATGCCATTAACATCGCTTCGTCCACGCTAAACATACGTCCATACCTCTTTATGATCTCCATTCCCCTCTCTCTCCCTTATCTCTTTCATTCTTCCCCTCTAGGATTACGTAAGGCGCCCTTCATACTTCCCTCCTCCTACTCAAAGGACCTAGCTTCACACTTTCTCGAAAACACTCACGTTTTCACTCCTCCTCTACATCTTTATCTTATTTTTCTACACATCTCCGTCTCTCTTCCGTACCTCTCTCCCTTTCCATCGTCCTTCTCCCCGGGACTCACTCCCTACCTCCCCCTATCCTTCGGTCCCCCCCCCCTGGACCCCCCCACTCCCACCCTCACTTTCTTCGTGGTGTTGGCCGTAATTAAGGACACGTCGATAAAACTCAGAACCTACAGCTCACTTGCAGCTTCCGGCTCACGTAGATCATGGCCTTATCTCACGCGTGTCACATCTCTTGCAATTAGCGTGTGATGTTGGATGCTTGTACGCACGTGTGTGTGTGTGTATTTGTATAAGTGTACGTATATGTGTGTGTGTGTGTGTGTGTGTGTGTGTGTGTGTGTGTGTGTGTGTGTGTGTGTGTGTGTGTGTGTGTGTGTATGTGTGTCTATTTGTCTGTACGTGTGTGTATTTGTTTTCTTTTGTCCGTATCTTGACGTGCCTCGTCTTTGCTCTTGGCCACAAACGTTGCATCAACTTCATACGGTGTCATACGTCATAGACATTCGTTTCCGTTAACCTCGTAAGATTTCACTTTATTTCGATTCTCACGATACAAGTACCTGTTGTCACCCGAAGTCTGACTCCGGAATTGAACGAAATCATCCCATTTTCATCGAAGAAAAAAAAAATTGCAAACTGCGTCACCGACTTGAAAGGTAGTAAGCTTCCCACGACACGTCATTACTGTTGCTGACACGCCCCTCTTAGGTGAGAGTTCGTCATTAGTCCGCACCCTTATGGTACGCTGTTGGGTCCCCTTATGACAAGCTGTCGGGTCCTCTTATAACATGGTGGCATTTCACCCCTGCAGTCGCCTTCCTTTGTAATTCTTCTTCTTTTTTTTATGTGACGTTTCTCCGACATGTCGTTCTTTTATGACATCATTAAACCTTTCAGACGGGAGGCGTCGGCAGTGCTTATTTTATTTGTCAAGAGCTACCAGGACAAATTCTTTAAAGAATTGCACCAGACTAAAAGGGTGGTCTGAAATAAGATTGTACCTTTTCCGGTATCCAGGAAATACTTCTCAATTGAATAAAGTCCTCTGCCTCAAAGTTACACATAATCATACAACAGAAACGACGAGATCTCAACAATCAAGTTGTACTCGTACGTCGGGTCCACGAAAAATGTTGATGTACTCATTCAACTAAAAGAAAGTTGGATTCCAAAGTTCTTCCCGGCGTGAAGGTACTACCAAAATGTACCAGAACACTTTTCTGTAGTCTTTACCACAATCTATCTATACGTTACCTCAGTGCATTATTGCTGCTAATAAATCAAGATAAAAGAAGATCACATAACTTTACTTATACGAGAGGTGGTAATGGTCATTTAGCACTTTCTCTCTTTTGAAACGAGTTTCAAGAAACTACCTCTGGCACTGGTTCTGACTGTGTGTTCTGGGTGGCAATGAAATCACATGGAAGTCTAATACAGTATATTTAAGATAGCAATAGGCACGATCACTGGACACGCATGTGGCTGACGTCAACACAGCAAGGAGACTAAGTGACGCCAACATTCGTGCCAAAAACTACCCAAGCCAAGCGCTAACAGCATCTGCTAAATTAGTAAATACAATAACACTACTGAATTAATATATACAATATCATAATATAAATAAAATATACAACATTACAATACAAGTTAATGGACATATACACACCGTGCCAACACATGTGGCTCTACCTCTGATTTTAGCTCTAGTTCTAGTTCTGGTTCTAGTTCTGGTTCTTGCAAGGACTCTGGTTGTAATTCCAACTCCAGCTCTGGTTCTATCTCTCACTCTTCCTCCAACTCTGTCCTTGGGTCTGGATCTTGCTTTGTCTCTAGTTCTGACCCTGGTTCTGGCAATGGCCCTAGTTCTGGCTCTATCTCAGGCTCTAACTCTGGCTCTAACTCTTGCTCTGACTCTGCCCTTGGCTCTGGCTCTAGTTCTGGCTCTTGCTTTGGCTCTCACTCTGGCTCTGGCTCTCATTCCGGCTCTGGTTTTGGCTCTAACTTCTGCTCTGGTTGTGAGTCTGGCTTTAACTCTTGCTCTGACTCTGCCCTTGGCTCTGGCTCTAGTTCTGGCTCTTGCTTTGGCTCTCACTCTGGCTCTGGCTCTCATTCTGGCTCTGGCTCTAACTTTTGCTCTGGTTCTGAGTCTGGGTTTAACTCTTGCTCTGACTCTGCCCTTGGCTCTGGCTCTAGTTCTGGCTCTTGCTTTGGCTCTCACTCTGGCTCTGGCTCTCATTCTGGCTCATGTTCTTGCTCTAACTTTTGCTCTGGTTCTGAATCTGGCTTTAACTCTTGCTCTCCCTCTGTCTTTGGCTCAGACTCTGGTTCTGGTCCTGGTTCTGGTCGTGTGCAGTGTCTTAATAGCAAAACATGGGGGCATCGAGCCCAGGACCGTAAATCAACGCCCGGCCTGATTTATGAAACCGTGGGTATCATCTTAGAATCCCGCTATATTATGCATACAGGTTATTTTTGTACTCCCTCATCCTCTCTTGCATCTCCGTTCCTCTTTCACTCTACTCCTCTCTTTCTATACTTCTATTTATTTCTTTACTTCTATTTTCCTACTTATGTTTTTTTTCTGTTTTTCTTTGCTTTCATTCTCCTACTACATTTCCACGTCTCTATTTCTCTGATTTCAAATTTTATTTCTCTCTTCCTCCCCTTCCCTCCCTTATTTCTCTATTTGTGCGTGTGCGCGCGCGCGTGTATGTGCGTACCTTTGTGTGTATTTGTGAGTGTGCATAATTGCGTGCATGTGTCTACTTATTCATCTATTTCTGCTTGACTGTCATACTGCATTTCCTCGTCATTTCAACCAATAAGTAAAGAATTCGGACTTATGAAGTAGAATTCAGTTTCTGTGCATTTTACATTTTACATGCACAACATAAGATATTGATAATACATACATATGTGTACACACACACACACACACACAAACACACACACACACACACACACACACACACACACACACACACACACACACACACACACACACACACACACACACACACACACACACACACATGGGTACGCCCACGGGCGGAGGCGCCAAGCCGCCCTATAAATATTCATGCCGCCCACTGTCGGATAGAGGCAAAGTTAGCAACGTGGCGCTCTGGCACTGTAATACAGTGCAACTGGCGAATTGGGCCCCACTACATCGGAAACCTTGGGGATGCTCCTGGGTTTGTCAGTGATGACTCTGACACGGAACTGGAATATCGGTCTGGGGTTCTAACGAGGTTAGAATGTCTCCATAATTTTTCTCCCAGCTGGAAATACATGAAAAAGTATGTCGTGAATGTGTGTATATGTACGTACATGTATTTATACGCGCGTGTACGCGCACACATACATGAACACGCACGCACGCGCGTATACACACACACACACACACACACACACACACACACACACACACACACACACACACACACACACACACACACACACACACACACACACATGTACGCACAAGCATACGCAAACATGAAATCTAGACCAATAAATCTCAGCGGACATCAGTGTTGGGGAGAGAGTTATCAGAGTTTATGGAAATAGACAGGAATATGCGGGAAGGTACATGTCAAGCAAGGTCATGGGGAGAGGAAAGAAAGCGAATGAAAGTGACCTAAAACATAACACTTTGTGTGAGACGGAAATTGATATATGTTACGTGTCATATGATATGTAAAATATGATAAGTAATATCTAATATATGATATATGAAGATGAATACCGAGCCAAAAGAATGAAGGAGGAAGAAGATGTTTCATTGAGTGAGTATCGAGGCTAAGAAATGAAACAGAAAACGTTTACGAATATTAAGGAAGAAAAATAAAAATAAAAATATTTGAGACTAAATACTGAGACATATGAGTCAAACAGAATACTTATCAAAGAATATTGAGAGATAATATTGAGGATTTCGTATGAGGCAGGAAATTTTTGAAAGTAAACACTGAGATAATAAAACTGAAACAACAAATCGAAGCTGAAGAAGGCAAGAAAAAATATTGAAAATAAACACTGGGGCATATGAATGAAACAAGAAATATTTCAGACTAAATGTTATGGAATTACAATGAAATATAAAATGAAACAAACTGGTAGCAAAAAAAAAAAAAAAAATGGGGAGAGAGTTAACATATGCTAAAGTGAAGACAGTGGTAGCGAGAAAAATCCATACGAAAGTGAACGATTGACAAAAGAAGAAGCAATGCCAGATAGAGTAAAAAAATGAAGGTATGTGCTGTTGGAAAAGAATATCAAACTAGAAAGAAGAGGAGATAAGAAGAGGGAGAGAGAAAGAGGCAGAAAGGAAAAGGAAGGAGAAGAAGAAAAGGAAGATAAAGAGTTATATATATATATATATATATATATATATATATATCTATCTATATCTATATATATATATATATATATATATATATATATAGAGAGAGAGAGAGAGAGAGAGAGAGAGAGAGAGAGAGAGAAAGAATTCATCCTATTCATAAAGAACCTACTTGATGGCACATAGTCCTGATATACCTTCATTATGATGACACTATTGTCCCTTTGTCTACGTCTCTTTGTCTACCTCTCCTTTCTTGTGTCTTTCCCGAGCAAAATTAATTTTTTGTAGGAAAGTTATCGCAAAGCACCTGCTCTCTGGCCTTTCTGTTGCATGTGACTCGGGTAGAGGAAACTTTGCATCGTTTAATACCACCAAGGCGCTCCTGTGGTCTTCGATGCCAAAATTTATTCATTTATTTTATTTTTTAATATAAACATTGCTGGGCAATCCTTTCATTAGGAAACTCAAATGGAACACGCATGTCTCAATTATTGCTGAAACGACTTCGAAAAAAAAAAAAAATCCTCAACTTTAAACTAGTCTTTTATTGGGAGTGACTATAGCTTTTTTCTTTTTTTTTCTTTCTTTTGCTGTTCTTACAGAAATGAAAATTGAAAAAATGATCCCAAAGAGATTTAAAGAAATACTTTTATTCAATATCATCTTTCTCACTGTGTAGATTCATATGCATATAATAACAGGCCACTGGAAACAAATAACGTTAAGTATAGAAATGCTTTAACAACTACAATTCATTCTCATTAACTTAAGATACTCAAAATACTCAAAATCTCATGGTCCATTTTGAATACAATTAAATTTTTACATTGAATTGTTCATATAACTTATGTCCCAAATGATCTTAAATCACACGGTATATCTAATGTCGAAACGCTTATGTCAAAGCCAAAATGCAAAGCAAAGTCTGTCGTATTCCCCAAGAGAAAACTAGAAAACCTGTCAGTCTGAACCAATAGACAAATTGAACTTTAGAAAGCATTTCTGTCCTTCAAACCCTCACCACTTTTTTGATGTTGGCTACCAATCCACATTCCCCTACACATTTCTGCTTTTATTGAAGTAGATCATTCTATCTATTTATTCAGGTCTCTCTCTATCAATATATCAATTGTTTTCAGCCACAAAAAAAATCATGCTATATTTATTACCATTCATGCCTGCATGTGTGCACACAACAATCGATGTACAAATTATTATGTAAAACTATACGATGATAAACATATTTTACAAATGACTATGAACTATCATTTGATATAGTATATACATACATATACACAAACACTGACACACACGATATATATATATATATATATACAATGTAAATATATAATACACACACACACACACACACACACACACACACACACACACACACACACATATATATATGATAACTTTTATGACAGTCGGATGTAGGATTCGAACCCATTGCTTCAGCCACCGGTAAGACAACCTTCACAATGCCTTTATCCGCTCGGCCTCCGAGGCCTTGTAACCCGGAATCTATCTGATTCCCGAGTATAGGAAAGATCACTAATCTGCGACCCAGGTTCCTGTTTTATACAAGACCCGAACCCGCTCGTGGGAGGGGGTAAGGATCGGAACAAATCCCTTTACCACTTTCGCCATTGTAACTACGAGAGAAATTTGCTAGTGACAACGACATTAATCTGAATTTTTTATGACAGTCGCATGTAGGATTCGAACCCGCTGTTTCGGCCACCGGTAAGAAAACTTTCACAATGCCTTTATCCGCTCATCCACAGAGGCTACAAAACCCTTGTAACCCTGAATCTATCAGATTCCCGAGGACAGGAAAGATCACCAATCTGCGACCATAGTTTGTGTTACACATTGTAACTACGAGAGAAATTCGCTAGTGACATTAATTTGATAATCTTCATGACAATCGCATGCAGGATCCCAATCCACTGCTTCAGCGTACCTTCCCACGAGTAGGTTCGGGTCTTTGTAAAAGAGGAATTAGGGTCATAGATTAGTGATCTTTCCTATCCTTGGGAATCAGATAGATCCCGGGATAGAAGGCTTTCGTAGCTTCGATGGTCGAGGGGATAAAAGCATTGTGATGGTTATCTTACCGGTGGCTGAAGCAGTGGGTTCGAATCCTACATGCGACTTTCATATAAATGATCAGATTAATGTCGCTGTCACCAGCGAATTTCACTCATACATATGTATACTAATTTTGACAGAAGTTGTGGAGAAAAGTTACACGTATCAATATAACTCAATGGAAAAGGTAACACAAATAAGATGTTAAGAAAATAGGAAAAAATTATTTTGAGGAGGGAGACGCCCTTTGGAAATAAAATATATTCGGCCGTAAGAGGGGAATTGAACCAATCTTTAATAAACTTTGAATTCGTATTTATTACCGCCCGCAAAAAAGTAGAATAAAAATAACCAATATTTCAACAATTGGTAAAATTATACAACCTTTTTACATTTACATGCTTTCTCCTTACAAAGGCTATCATAATTTGTGGCAACATTAATTTCACAAATATAAAAGATAATTATGAACACATACAATGGTTTGTTTAATCATAGTAATGTTTGTCACAAAAATGCTATACGTGTTAAAGGGAAACTACAGTAGTGGCGTGTTACTACACCATATATATATATATATATATATATATATA
>NC_134815.1:44103335-44110835 GCF_046742065.1 Oratosquilla oratoria | reverse complement strand
CATTCATTTTAATTCTTACCCACTTTAAAACCATTCGAATTTCCTAAAGACTGTCCATTTTACTGATATGCACAGTGTATTTGTTTTGGCAGCCGCTAGGTAATTCTATTCACACCTGGGGCACAGCGGCAAAAATAGAATATAGACGTTTCTTTATTCACCTTTACACTGCTATTCCCGATATACATTTGTTTTGCATGTCCTCCGGCGATTTCAATCACTCAACTGTGACAGCATCGAGACGGAAGTGTTACACCTGACTCGATTAATACAAAACTTATACATATATATTAAATTCTGGATGCGGTCAGATATATATATATATATATATATATATATATATATATATATATATATATATATATATATATATATATATATATTCAGTCAACGAAAAATGTCAACTTTCTTACATATTTCCTCTACAACATTCTCCTCTCTCTCCATGGGTTCTTGCCCTGGCTCTCTTTCTCTCTCTCTCTGTCTCTCTCTCTCTCTCTCTCTCTCTCTCTGCCTCTCTTTCTGCCTCTCTCTTTTGCTCTCGCTCTCTTCTGATCATGTTCTTTCTCTCACTTTCCTCCCTCAATCTACTCTTCTTCCAATCTGCTACCATCCTTAAATATCTCCGTTGAAATCTCTCTGCGTCAACCTTTTCGAAGCGATACTGTCCTTAAGGACAGAAGCACTGAAAAGTACTAGTAATCCCTCTTCCCAATTTGGATTCCTTTTTCTTTCCCCCATTTTTCTTTTCCTCCACTTTTGTGCCATTTTCCCCTTTTGAGTTTTGGATGGCTTTTGCTCCTCTTCCTTCTCTTTCTTTTTCTGTATTTTGATTTCTCTGTCTTTCGTATCCCTTCCTCTTCGTTTTTTGTTTTATCTTCCTCTTCTTCGGTCGTCTCCACACTTCTTTATTTGAACTTTTCGTTCCTTCTCTTCCACTTTATTTTCTTTCTTCTCACCGTCTCCGTCCTCCACCTTCTCCTCCACAACCTCCTCCTCTTGCTCCACTTTCTCCACAACCTCCTTCTCCTCCTCCTGATTCTCCACCTCTTCTTTCTTCTCCTTCTTCTCTTTCTCTCTCTCCTTCTCCTTCATCTCCTTCACAACGTCATCTTCCTACCTCTGCCAACTTACCTTCATCCCCACTTTCCTCTTCTCTCTCTTCCTCCTCTTTTCATCATTTTATCACCTATTCCTCTTCTCTCAAATATTCTCATCTTTCATCTATCTTCCCTACTATTCTTTATCTCCGACACATTTTCCTTCCTCTTTCTCTTCTATCCATTCCTCCGCTATTTCTTCTCCATCCTACACATTTCCGATTTCTATCGCCCTCTTCTTTACCTCCTTGTTCCTCATCTGTTCCCTCTTTTGTCCCTTCTTCCCTCTTCTGGCCTCCATTTGCCATTTTCATTTGCAGAGCATATTTGCCAAGACATCTGCGCAAAATATGATGAAATGACCACATAAGGAATTAGGAATCCAATAAAGGAAAATAAAGCCAATCAAAGTAATCGGGGAGGACCCACCAAACCGACGGCACCACAAGAAGACTTCCGAAGAACAAAAGAACCGAAGGACGAAGTCAAAAAGAAGAATAGAAGTGGAGCTCTTGAGCAAACAAGGAAGGCCAGATATCCAAAAGCGAGAGAAATGGAGTGAAAGAAAGAGACGGGGAGGGAAATATAGCAATAAATAAATATAGATAGACTGACACATAGACGGACAGACAGACAAAGAGACAGAGAGAGAGAGAGAGAGAGAGAGAGAGAGAGAGAGAGAGAGAGAGAGAGAGAGAGAGAGAGAGAGAGAGAGAGAGAGAGAGAGAGAGACTCCCTTTCCTCGATGTAATGGTAGATGGTTCCTCAGATGCTTTTATTACCTCCATTTACCGCAAGCCCACCAATGCGGATAAATGCATGAATGGTGAGGGTGAATGCACACAAGATTACAAGAGAGGGGTAATCAAGGCATACGTGAGGCAAGCAATTAAGGTTTGCTCTTCTTGGCATCTGCTGCATGCCGAACTTCGGCACTTACGTCAGATGTTAGTTAACAATGGTTACTCTAACACAGATTTTGATCAAATCACTAAATACTTTCTAGACCGTCGTGCCTCTGAGTACTCTCCGTGTCAGCAAAACAAAATCACAGTTTACAACCAAAAAATTTTTTTAGCAGTTCGTACCGGGAAGACGAAAAACGTATTAAAGACATCGTCTTCAGAAATTGCAAACCGGTGGAAGACAGCCATGTCTTAGGAACGGTGATTCTTTTGTAAGAACCCCCGCACTTGCTCTTTAGTGCTAAAAAATTATTTGTTTGGCAAGTCTGGGACTCTGTCAAAAACCAATGTGGTGCACAGATTCAGCTGTAATTATGGAGATTGCGCGCTCTACCATGTGCATACATTGGGTTTACGACCTGTAGTCTCAGCCGTCGCCTAACGCTGCATCTCCAATAGGGAACGATCAAAAATAATTTTCAGCACGAGCATCAATCTTCTCTTGATAGAACAACTATTGTTAACAACACTGAAGTAGTTACACAATGTAATGATGTTAGAGAATTAAGGATGGTACAGGCTATGTATATCAGGGAATGGGCTCCTAGCATTGATATACAATCTAGTATGGTAACGGCCATTCAATTATTCAATAGCTCATCAAGATATGTGAGAACTAATCCCACCAATAGTAGGATTATGTCCACCCCTCTTATATTGCCTACTGTCCCGACGGCCCCTTCCCCTCCCACTCCCCCTTCCCTTCCCTCTACCCCTTCCCTTCCCTCTCCCCTCCCCCTCCTCTGAGACGATCAGCTAGGGTCAGGTCAACGGCAAGCCTTTCCATGTATATTGAAAGACGTCGCCTTGATCAGTCCGTGAAAATATAGTTATTCTGTGCCTGTTTAATTGTCCTGTGTTGAATTGTAATTATTTTGAGAATGACTCCTTGAAGTCGAAACGTCAAATTGTGTTATTAAAGTGGATGATTTTGAACAGTTGGTTTACGATCACCCTCCCATAGTCAGAACTATGGTGAGAAGAATTTAAATTATTAGGAAGAAGATAAATAATTGTGACAATGCTGTGGTGTTTAACTGAGTATATATATATATATATATATATATATATATATATATATATATATATATATATATATACATAGAGAAAGAGAGAGAGAGAGAGAGAGAGAGAGGAGAAAGACAGACTTAGAGAGAAGGAGAGTGGGAGAAAGAGAGGAGTTGCAAGGATGACAAAGAAAATAACTAAGACGGAGAAGGATAGGACAAGGAGGACGAGAAAGACGGTGAGGAGAAAGGCGAGGAGGGCAGGTTGTGGGAAAAGGACGAGTGTGACATATAGGGCGAGGAAAAGGAGAACGAAGAGGTCGTAGAGTACGAGGAGAAGAAGGAGGAGGAGGAGGAGCAGGAGGAGGAGGAGGAGGAGCAGGAGGAGGAGGAGCAGGAGGAGGAGGAGGAGGTGGAGGAGGATGAGAAGGAGAGGGAAGCATTTTACTACGAGAGGCAGGAAACTGAATACATCATGACCCCCAGGAAGAAGTAGGGCGTAAGGACGACTTTCCCATTAAAAGTAGGAGACACTTTGACCTTATCGAACTCGAAAGTCCCAAAGAAAGTTCACTCAATGAAATGGGAAGAGAGCAAACAGCGGCCCCCAACCAGGACCGGGTAATATGTACTCTTTTCCTCCATCTATTCTAAAAATAGCTTTCATCAAGAAGTGCATTTTGTTATTAATATCGCTGCAGTTCTTGTGGTTACCACTTTTTTTCTGCCCTTATTGTTGCCGTTGTCAGTGTTGGGTGGTGGGGGGTGGGGGTGGGCGTTTGGTGACTGGTGATGTGTTGGTGATGTGTTGGCGATGGTGTTGGTGGAGCTGTTGATCCTGGTGGCGATGTTAGTGGGAGTGAGAGTGTTGGTGTTGGTCTTGGTGGGGGAAGGGGGAATAGTGATGGTGTTGGTGGTGATGGCAGTGTTGGTGGTGATGCCAGTGTTGATGGTAAAGGTTTTGGTGGTATTAATAGTGTTGTAAGTGATATAGGTGTTGGTGTCGTTGTTGGAGGTGCTGGTTATGTTAATGCTGTTAGCGCTAGTGTTGGCGATAGTAGAAAGAAAAGTAGAAGTAGAAGTACTGTAGTAGGCGTATTCATAGTCGCAGTCGTAGTCGTAGTCGTAGTCGTAGTCGTAGTCGTAGTCGTAGTTGTCGTCGTCGTCGAAGTCGTAGTCGTCGTAGTCGTCGTAGTCGTCGTAGTCGTCGTCGTCGTCGTCGTCGTCGTCGTCGTCGTCGTAGTCGTCGTAGTCGTCGTAGTCGTCGTCGTAGTCGTCGTAGTCGTCGTAGTCGTCGTAGTCGTCGTAGTCGTCGTAGTCGTCGTCGTCGTCGTAGTCGTCGTAGTCGTCGTAGTCGTCGTAGTCGTCGTCGTCGTCGTCGTCGTCGTCGTCGTCGTCGTAGTCGTAGTCGTAGTCGTCGTCGTCGTCGTCGTCGTCGTCGCCGTCTTCATTTTCGTTCTGGGAATAGTATTCCCAAGAGCAATGGTGATTGCGCCCACATGTACTGACCTGAGCCACTGTCCACAGAGTTGAGCCACCCTCTGCTCGGAGGCCATGTTCCTTCTCACCTGTTCATCTCGTTCCCTCGATTAATTTCCGGCCAAAGAAAAAAAAAACAAAAAAAACAGGAAGATATCTGAAGGAAATGAAAACGAATGCAACGCAGATAAAGACAACAAAGGAGTGATTACGCGTGCGCCTAGTAGGGAACGTCGGCGCGTCTCTTTATGTGACGCAGACAAATGAGACAATGAGGGAAAAGTCGAGCTGCATTTTTCTTTGCGTTTCGAATTTATGACAATTCTATTCAGCGTTGGGGTTTAGTATATTCTGAATCTGGTTTCGATCAATATGAAGGGGTCTGGTTATCAAATAGATAGAATCAACTGATATTCATTTAGGGAAAAGTCAATAATTTTGTATTGAGATGGTTAAGAAGTTTAAGAAGGAAGTTGAATTGGATGAAATAAGATAGAGGAATAAATCAATTCATTTTCTACGATGACTTATCCAATCCTATTTGACTTTTCATCTTTTTTATTTATATGTTTATTAAATATGTATTATTAAGATCTATTAGTATGTTTATTTATTGAAAGCTTAGGTGTTTAACTAATTGAAATTTAGAATTTAGAATATTACTTAATCATATCACTTTCAAGAAAAGCTCATTCCATTCACAGGTTACAATACAGGAGAAATCGCTACTGTTTCCACAGTATATAAAATCTGCGTCATGACATCTTGCTTTTATTCAGAGAGCATTTAGTGTGAAAAAAAATCGATTTTGATGATAACAATTCCCTTTACAACTAGAGATGTGTGTCCTTTTTGTGTGTGTAAAAACATGTTGAAAAGTATTTAGTGGTTTTTATAATTTACTATATTTCTTTGATATATAATATCAATACAGATTCTCGCCACTACACTTTTTCGGATATGGAAACTATACATTCCAATATTGCAATGTAGAGCTTTGTAGTTGGTTTATGATATTTGAACTTTTTTTTTATAAAAAAGAATTATGAAACCAAAATTTTCATTTGATTTATCTGAGTCAGGAAGATGGCTACATGATTCAAGCTTATAGACAAGACAAGATCTTTTTCGCTCTCTAATATCCATTATTTTATGGTTACTAGGTTAAAACATCAGTGGCCACTGTTTCAAACAACAATACTAGCATATCTAAACATTCTTGAATGAGTAGTCATTTATCTATCGGCAACTTTTAGTACAATAGTCTTTAATCCTCAAGTTATATCAGTCACATTTACATTAACATAATGTTCAAATATTAGTACCCTGAGGAACTCCACTCGTAACATATTTCAAGCTAGAAATTCGACCATTCAGAACAACGTATTAAACGCTCACCAGTCCGGCTTAGTAGATTACATCTAATGCAATGAATTGTAAATTTCGCCAGCTTCTCGTGTAGCACGGTATCAAATGCTTTCTCAAGATCTATACATGAATATAATACCTACAAGGTGTAAAATATGTTTGCCTTATTTTGAAAAGAGAATAAAATAGAATTTGATTAGAGCTCAGTCTTACATGTATGCGGCTTTCTGATTCCTATATTTAGTCCCTCATGAATAAAAGACATCTCCCATCTTCTATTCTCTCGGTACGTTACCGGTCACGACAAACTTTCTAAAAGAATTTTATGGAAAACCTCCTGTTCAGCCAGACTACACACACACACACACACACGTAATTTTCATTTTTATATTAACTAGATTTGAATTAATTGAAAACCAAAAAAGTGATTAAACTTGTTTTGTCTTTCAGTCAGACTACTAAATAATGAATAGGAAATTGTGAGATGGTGACAGTCAGTACCATGAAGGTTCCTGCTGATCAATCCAAGAATCTCATTACAAACAAGAAATTGAAAGAATTCCAAGTCTGAGGAAGGTAGCTGAGGCACCATCGAGGTCCAAGTCTTCCTTTACCTGAACAACATGTCCTACCATCAGCCAAAATAGAATTTATACATTTTTAAAAGAAGATGATATAACTTTAGGGAACGGGATGATAGATGGTAAGGGACATGGAACTCCCTAGTATAGGCCATATAGTCTCTTGCAGTCTCTTACATTCTTATGTTGTTATGCCATTAACCTCAACAAAGGAAAGGGAGTGAACACCAAAGAGTCTTTTCTAATATATCAAACAAGGCACGTATGTGGAGGTGAGTCAAAGAAAACCTCACAAAAGAAGGTAAGATAATGAAAACAAATATATCCTCAACACGAATAAAGATAACAAAAGGAAGTTAAAAGATTAGAACACGTAAGATGTTTAGCAATAGCATCTATGGAAATAGTACCCCAGCATAAGTGAAATAACAAACTAATAAAAAAAAATATATAAACAGACAAAAAATACATAAACAAATAAAAAATAGATAGATAAGTACATAGATTACCACACAAATAAATAAACAAATCACAAAAGAAAAACACCTTTCATACAAAAAAAGAAGAAGAGAATACTCGTTCCAAAAAGAGCAAAAGGAAATAGAATTCGAAAAAGAACGAAAGAGGAAGACCATAATGGCTACAATACAAAACCAGAGCGATACCTTGCTGTCCCATGGAGCAGCGGCAAATTGAAAATATGTACTACATGGTGTATATAGAATGTGCGGAGAGAGAGAGAGGAAAAGAGAAAGAGAGAGAGAGAGAGAGAGAGAGAGAGAGAGAGAGAGAGAGAGAGAGAGAGAGAGAGAGAGAGAGAGAGAGAGAGAGAGAGAGAGAGAGAGAGAGAGAGAGAGAGAGAGAGAGAGAGAGAGAGAGAGAGAGAGAGAGAGAGAGAGAGAGAGAGAGAGAGAGAGAGAGAAAAGAGAGAGAGAGAGAGAGAGAGAGAGAGAGAGAGAGAGAGAGAGAGAGAGAGAGAGAGAGAGAGGAGAGAGAGAGA
>NC_134815.1:44088335-44093335 GCF_046742065.1 Oratosquilla oratoria | reverse complement strand
CTCACGAGAAAGTTCAGGGTCTTTTCTGTTGACAGAAGCAAATCTCTTAACATAATCGTTCCTGTCTTAATCCCGTTTCTCAAAATTATCTTGGTTACCTCCGAAAGATAACCGGCGATTATCTACGTTCCACACACTTGTCCTTCTCAAATACATCTTCGTCAGTGTTTTTTTTCCTCATCGTAATCTTATTCCGTTTCTTCCCGCTCTTTTCCACATTTTCCTCTCCTCTTCCTACTCCTCAAACACCTCCAACTCTTCCGTCTCTTTCTCCCTTTCTTTTCTCCCTCTTCCCCCTTTTCTCCCCCCCCACCACTTTCTGCAATCCTCCATAAGCCAACAAAGAAAAATAAAACATGTACTATCAAATAACCACGTAACATTCTCCACGCCACATAAGCTTATGCAAATTTACGACGGTCACAAGACTTAGCATTGTCGTAAGAGAAATTTGCACATCTCTTTAACTATCGTATACTCGACATTTCTTCTTAAGAATACCAGAATAACATTCCGTAGATTAATTCCTATGTCAAACACATGATGGCACTAACAACTACTCTGACAGTTCTTGGGTATTTCGTACTCCGAATAAAATCGTCAATTTCAAGAATATACAAAAGATCTCGCAAAACTGAAATTATTTTCCGAAGTGGTAAAATACTTCATGAACATTATTCTACACGAAGTCAAAGAATCCCATTCAGTTTGCGTTAGATTCTATGAATTCTAAGTGTTAATTTAAAATGTGAACAATAAATAGCGTACGTGCACAGACCATATTTGATAAAAGTTAAAGAAAACAACACCGCAATACTTATATGCCTCGAGTGGAGCAACGATATTCGCTCGTACTATGCAAAATTTATAAGTATCAGAAACACAAGCATTCCAACCTTCTCGTGTCGTAAAAATCTAGGTTTAACGAATGAATGAATGCTCATATACGCTGACATATTCATAAATACAAATCAAAAGTATATTTCCACACACAGACACAGACACAGACACACACAGACACACAGACACACACACACACACACACACACACACACACACACACACACACACACACACACACACACACACACACACACACACACACACACACACACACACACACACACACACACACACACACACACACACACACACACACACACACACACACATACACACACTAGCTTCCACAGTTATTGAAAAAAACTGACAGTCGAGAAAAGTCTCAAACAACATTCCTTTAACTTTCCTGCGCCACAAATTTAGTCCCACGGGGCCTCCTCACTTACCATAGATAAAAAATATCACATCAGAAAAACAACAAAATAAAACCACGCCCTCCCCCTCCCCCGGGGGTGGGTGGGGGCACGAGAAACTCTTAATGCCCCGAGGAGCAGGTGACCTCCTCCCCTGAGGATGAGCGTCCCCTGGGATGACACGGTACATACACAGATAGGACGAAGCCGAAGACGCAACTTCATGATAAATTCTTTACATAATTGTTATTCTGTCTTGCGCTCCGCTACGGTCGGATGAGCGAGATTGTACTGAATACGAAATTAGGTAAATGTATAGCTCATTATACACGTATTTACGCACGCACACGTGTGTAATGATATGTGTGTGTGTGTGTGTGTGTGTGTGTGTGTGTGTGTGTGTGTGTGTGTGTGTGTGTGTGTGTGTGTGTGTATGTGTGTATGTTTGTATGTGTGTGTGTGTGTGTGTGTGTGTGTGTGTGTGTGTGTGTGTGTGTGTGTGTGTGTGTGTGTGTGTGTGTGTGTGTGTGTGTGTGTGTGTGTGTGTGTGTGTGAGTGTGTGTGAGTGTGTGTGAGTGTGTCTGTGTGTATGTCTATGTGTGCGTGCGTGTGTATGCGTGCGTTTGTGTGTGCATGCGTGTGTGTGTGTGTGTGTGTGTGTGTGTGTGTGTGTGTGTGTGTGTGTGTGTGTGTGTGTGTGTGTGTGTGTGTGTCTGTGTCTGTGTGTGTGTGCATGCATGTGTGCATGCATGTGTGCGTGCATATGTGAACATGCGTGCGAGGGAGTATATACAGTATGTGTGTATGTGCGTAGGAGGGTTTGTGTAGGCTTGCACACAGAGACCTTTACACTGTTCCTTTCCAAGATAAGCTATTATATAGCACACAAACTGGTGTACACACAAACTGCCAGCAGTAAAGCACATTCCAGATAAACCAAGTGCGAATGACACCATAAATCACTGGACACTATAATGGATATAGATGGCTCAAGTTTGCGCTAAAATTGTGTTCGTGAAATATGAAGACGATCAACCTAATGGTTTTTGTCCAGAGTGAGAAATCTTCCATCGCGATTATGTGTTCCTGTTTACGCGTGTGGACATGATTGCCCTTTGCCGAGCGCCCTGGACAAGCTAACATCTTTTTAACGCGGTGAAAAATTATGTGTTTTGGGGGACCTTCATAGACTTCGAGAAGGCGTATGACACAGTTGACAAACAAGCTTCTCGGGTAGTGTAAAAATGTAAGGGACCGGGGCTTAGTTGATTAAAAGTAGTGTTGTGTTTTTTAATACGGATACCAGGGAAGTTCGTACAAGGAGACATTAAAAAGTTTAAGGTAAATGTGAAGCTCCGTCGGGGTTGTGTGATGCTACCATGGTTATTCAATATGAATTTGATGGAGCAAGCAAACGGATGTCAACACAGGGGTACTACAAAAACTTTTGAAATTAATGAGTGAGACTGGAAGGTTATGGAAAATGAATCAATTAATATTTTGTCACCATTAAATAGCGCTATTATCCATGGGAACAGTGTCTCATCAAAAAAATATTTTATTACAGAAGCGGTACAGTAGATGTTAAAAGCGATAAACTTTGCATTTTGAGTGAAGATTATTCTCCTATCATAAAAGAATGCAGAGGAGTTACTTGGTGTCTCAAGAGACGCCACTAAAATTCCTACAATATGGACTAAATAAAACAGGAAGTCAATACTCGATACGGAAATGATACAATTGTTATTTGCGGTTAACAAAAACATTGAGGCCGATTCCGGAATAGGAATTGATTAAAGCTATATAACTTCACTCGGTTAACGAAAAACATCACAGTTAATATGATTACACCCATGCCTATCGGTTCATAACTTCTTTAACTGCATTTCTGTTTTCGAAACTCAAGAGAGGAGAAGTTACACATGGAAACGCTTACTTGTAGTACAAAGCAGTCACCTTTGATCTATATACTCATACTGGCAAGGTAAGTGGCAGTCACTCGGAGCCTTTGGGGTCAAATGCATGAACAGCGAGTCATAAGGAGAGTAGCACACTCAGAGAACTAAGACAGAGCACACAGATAAAGAAACAACCAGTCACACGGAGCCTTTGGGGTCAAATCCGTGAACAGCGAGTCATAAGGAGAGTAGCACATTCAGAGAACTAAGACAGAGCACACAGATAAAGAAACAATTAAGTGAACATATACATGGGTGAATAAATGAATAAATGTACGGATAAAAAGAAATTATAAATGAATAAACAAGTGAAAAAGTTAACACGTATATAAGTAAATAACTGAACAGATAAGTTGATTTATAAGATAATGACAAATAAATAAGTTTCTAAATGAAGAAATTATTAATTTATTGATATGAATAATTTAATGGTTAATCCAACTTCTAGCATTTACTTCAAGCTTTCATCCCTCACTGAGTTCCCTCCCTCTTCCTGCAAATATTATAAATAACCAGCAGTAATTGCTTCTCTTTCCACTGAATTCATAAATTAATTATCTTTGTCTTAACGCAGCCATTATTTAATTACCTTTCTCCCAGGAGAGTCTCGAGAACTCGCTAATCTCTCCTATTAATCAGAAGTCAAAATTTATATATCTTATTCTGTCGCAACAGGATTTCTTGTCAAGTGTTAGATAGAGGAAATGTCGACGTAGTATTCTATCGTATTGAACGGGTAGTCTCTTTGTCATTAGAACATAAGAACATAAGAAATAAAGAAGACTGCAAAAGACCATAAGGCCTACACTAGGCAGCTCCGTATCCATCACCACCTGTCATCCCCATCCATAAAGTTGTCTAACCGTTTTTTTAAACAACTGATAGTTTCAGCGCTTACTACATGGTTACTAAGTTTATTCCATTCATCGACCACCCTATTAGTAAACCAATTCTTGCCTATTTCCTTCTTAAATATAAATTTGTCCAGTTTATACCCATTACTGCGACAAATTAGGAGCGTGGATACCCCATCTATGCCTTCAGATCGACGGTAGGGCCTCAATGATCACCAGTTCCTCTTCTCCTTCTCCACGCTATCTTGGTAGAAGCCCATCGAAAGAAGAAATGTGAGGTGATGGTATGATTGCATGTTCTGTTCAACCACACCCACGTAAACACACAGTGTCTGCAGACAAATATGAACATAGCTTACTTTCCTGTAGCCGAAAGCAATTAATTCATCAAATAATATTCTCGCTTGCGTCTGCAAATATTGCAGGATCATATAGAACGGGGCTTTAAGATACACGCATCAATTTCTATGACCTCATAATGCTCAGGGGTAGACGAGCGACAAAATGGCTTCTCGATTAGTCGAGATGCCAGTTTCACTAAGCGTGCATGATATTTGAAAAAAAAGGTAGATCGTGGTACAGTTGCTGACATACAAACATGACTCATTATATATCAGAAGTATACAAATAAATCTTTTGTTGTTAATAGGTGAATAGAAGAGGCTGTAAATATATACTTATATACTGTATACTATATATATTATATATACAGTATATATATTATATATATTATATATATATATATGTATATATATATATATATATACACGCTGAATAGTTCCCAGTGATCAATATCTTTTTTCAACCACAAATCACTATTAATTCCATGCCATCGCAGTCAAGACTGAAGAATCGCTCGATGGAGGCATCCGTTGGAAATTGAAACGTAGACGAGCCGAGGATTCGAACCCAGCTAACCCGTAACAAAGTTA
>NC_134815.1:44070835-44080835 GCF_046742065.1 Oratosquilla oratoria | reverse complement strand
CCACTTTCTCCTTCTACTCCTCATTTTCATCCTCCTGTTCACCTCCTTCATCCTCTCTTTCTTCACCCCCATCTACGTCATCCTCTTCATCCTCTTGCATATCTTATTTGTCTTTATCTTTCTTCCTCCTTATCCTCTTCTTTATCTCTTTTTTCCTCCTCCTTATCCTCTTCCTTTTCCCTCTCTACCACCTCCTTATACTTACATTTCTCTTCTTCACCCTGCCATATTTCTTGTTCTCCTCCTTTTCCTTATGCTCTCCTCTCCTCTCCTTCCTTCCTTCCCTCCTCCTCCTCCTCCTCCTCCTCCTCCCAATTCTCCTTCTTACTCGGCTCTTCGTAGTCATTTCTTTCCCTTTCTTTGACAGTAATTCGACTGAGTTTAATTTCATGCTAAGGAGAGAACCTCTTTCTCTGATTTTACTTCTTTCCTCTCGTTATCCTCTGGGTTCCTCTGGGGAGTGAGGAGGAGGGGGAGTGAGGAGGAGGGGGAGTGAGGAGGGAGGACCCGACTTCTGCGACCTTCCGTGGCCTCTTACACAATCAATATCACCATCACCACGATCTTCGTGAACTTTAACACATCTGCTTTCAACACTGATTCAGCACCAACACCAACGGTATTATCACCATCGTCATCATGACCCAAACTACGAGTATTACCGATTCTATTCCCACCATTATTCCCCACCATCACAATCAAACTTATCACCATAACTAACCTCACCATCATTATCATCACCATCGCCATCCAGTTCCATCATTGTAAAATGGTAGTCCGGATGTCGGGTAGAAGCATCTCTCTGCCTCCCATCTCTACAACCGGTCAACAAGGGTGCAGCCCAGAGTGGCTGGCACTCGACCCTCAAACTGAGCCCAAAGTCTATTAATCTTAATTAAATCTTCTCTACCTTTTCACACAAGAGCCGACAACCGGCGACTGATCATTTCCTACTGCGATGCTACTGTAAGCCGGTAACATAGAACCAACCCATTACTATAAAATGGAGAAGTCCAACATCTCTTCCCATATGGGATGGCTCAAGGACCGATGCCAACCACTGTGGGGCTGCGGGTTTGTAGTTAATAGAACTTGAGAAAACAAGTATCATCACCATGACCATCATCGTCATCATTAAAATCATCATCAACGCCATCGTCATTGTCATCATAAACATCCTCATTATCATCATTGTCACTACTCCACATTTACCATCTCCACTACTGTTCCTTGCATGACCAACAACAGTTCCTGCCAATCACAACTGCTATTACCATTAGCTCCCACTTCATCTTCGGATTTCTGGCCTAATACCACATATCTTCAGTATCACTGTCATCACCATCACTTGCCTTACCACCTTTATCAACATCAATATCTCCCCACCATTTGTGTCCCTCCCGCTGTCATTGAGGACTTCTGACCGCGGTCTCCACGCGTTGGTGGGTTTTTGTCTCACCGGAAGCCCGGTCTAATTCTCTTCGTCGAGCTGCGCGCTTTGCAAACCCCAAACCTCTCCTCTCGCCGTCTCTTCATTATGCATATCGCCATTCGCGACCTTTGCAAGGTCGTCGTCAGCTCGCTGGCGGCGGCGGACCCCGAGTTTTCTTGCCCAGATCGGAAACCAAACTCGTCTTTTTCTTTCTCTTTCTCCACGGCTATCGCCCACCCCGGCACCCTCCTTTGATAGACATTGCGGCCAAAGAGCCGTGATCGCTTTGTCAGATGTGTTAATCATAATGTTTTCGACACTTCATTCGGAATCCGCGATCAAATGGTCTCGTGTCGTGGGTGATAGACGTTATGAATACCGGCTACACTGGTTACTCCTACAATGTTAAAGAGAGACTCATTGATCAAGCCACCTTTGTGTCCAATGCACAGAACCCTTCGATGACATAAATAACACCTTTGAGTCCGTAATCGTTTCCAGACTAATCCATATCAGTTACCGTTGTATGGCAGGGGAAAGGATAAGGGAGGATTTACATTCAATCAAGATTAGAATAGGAAAACTACACCTGTTGGTGGCTAGCTGTAAACGAAACCATCTCATCCAACAGTCATCGTCAGCCAGGGCTAGTGACATTCATCAGCAACAGTAGAGTATCAAGGCAGAATTGAAGTTAACATTGGATCCAATTGCTATGTATGATACAGATTAATAAATGCATGATAGTAAATTTAAGGAATGTATACTGAGAACCATTAAACTGGAATTGATCAAACCACCCTTGCCTTCTGTGTTTGGGAAGGAAAGAGCCGGTGACCAGGACCCAATAGTAATGACGTCATGACCTTCGTATTAAAGAAAACGGGAACTCAAATCTGTTCTGGAAGTCCAAGTACTTCGGGCAAAGGTGACGAGGATTATATGGTATCAGTTATTCTTTTACTGATAATATAAATCATTAATCAGCAATCTAGGTAATAATTATTACAGTAGTGTGGCAACTATTCGTAGAATATTATCTCTAGAAATGACTTCAAAATGAAATGATGGCGTCATAAAAAATAAACGTCACGCATGATGACGTCATCAAATTTGTTACGTCACACATTTCGTGTGACTGTGGACCCATCACACGCTATAATTACACAATCATATTCCTTTGTTAAATATTGAACATATATTTCAACAGTGTAGTACACTGATAATTAATGTATTTTTTTCATCGCTTTTAATAAAATGATAGTAAATTATATGTTTGTTCAGTTTTAATACAACAAAAGGCAGAATCTGTGGTCTCCAATGATAATAATAATGCTAATGCTAATGATAATGATAATAATAGTAATAGTGATAATAATAATCATAATAAGAATAGAAATAATATTCGTCCCTCTTTAATGAAGATGACTATGACAGTCTTGAATTTAGCTTGACTGATTAAAGTGAAGGAGTGTTGCTCAGTGTCGTCAGCCTCACTCTCTAATCCACTTCACGAACCACGGACAGATCGCATTTCGTGCACTTGGATGAGCCTTTTCAGATCCTTGTTCGAACCGTATAATGCGACATACGTTTATAATATTCCAACAAATTTGATTCCGATGAAAACTACGATCCTTCAGCTTCACTTTTACACAAACGCTAACCTTGCTTGTGGATAATAGAAAATTTGGTTGTGTTCATTTTGTATCTTGGTCATGCCGTTTCCGAGCGTAGATTCTCTGTCTTGAAGTAGTTATCGTGTCAAAAAATAATTATGACAAGAAATTATGTATTAGTGTTTTTCCCCAACTGTGCAGCATTAAACTCTATACAGTGTGAGTCAATCTAGTCTCAACTCCGCGTTATCATTTCTAATTTCCAATTATATCTGGTGTGGAGACAAAGATACAAATGTACTTTCCGTAGTTCCGTAAAAATAAAATGCCTTATTTTTGTTTGTGATAATGAACCGAATATAGCGGTTGTACACACAGTCTGCCTCTTGCGAACGCTGAAAAGCCTCACAGTTAGTGTGAGAAGAGCAACCCACACACACACATTATACATATACAATAATGGAAGTAACAAAGAACAAGACTTCTTGGGTTCTGAAAGAGTTGGAAGCGCTCTCAGAATGGACAAGAAGAGGGGGACGAAGGTGGGAGAGGGGGAAGAGTAGGGGCTAGTGGTGGTAGTTGTGGTGGTAATTGTGGTGGTGGTAGTGGTAGTGGTGGTGGAAAAGAGAAGGGAATCGTTAGAAGGTCGGAAAAAAAGGTCTGTGCTGGGCAGGTGAGTAATTTTATTGGGAACTTGGAGAGACAGGCATAAACACGAAGAAGAATTTCAAGAACAAGAGGTGTGCTCAGAAAGATCAGGACCATCAACAATTTCATCACTATATATATATATATATATATATATATATATATATATATACATGTATATATATATATATATATACATATATGCATATATATATATGTATATATGTGTGTGTATATGTATATATATGTATATATGTATATATATGTATATATATATGTATATATATATATATATATATATATATATATATATATGTGTGTGTGTGTGTGTGTGTGTGTGTGTGTGTGCGTGTGTCTGTGTGTGTGTGTGTGTGTGTGTGTGTGTGTGTGTGTGTGTGGGTGTGTGTGTGTGTGTGTGTGCAAACACTAATCTGTGAGTATGCTTTTTCCTAGATCTGTGATTACAAAAATAATAATTGAAAGCATCTAATGATATAAAACATCTAAACATGTATTCAAAATGAATTGCACAATATACACGTTTCTCTGAACACACTGAAATAAAATATGTATTAGATTCTGCCTGAATCAGGTGATATACATTGAATCAAGACAGTCCGTGTTATAGAAATCATGACTGCCAACGTAAACGCCTCGTTAATACTCGTTATATAATTTACTTTGAACACCGTCTCTCAATCTCCTTCAGCTGGGTGGCTGATTTAATGCAAGGAACTTTGTAATCTCATTTAGCGAAAACATTCTTCGTCCGCCCGCCTTCAGACCTGAACAAGACAACGCCCGGAGCTTATGAAGCAACTTGCAAACTACGGGAGATATGACAGTCATCCGCTCGCAACAAATAAACTCTGGGGGCCCCAAATCTCGAGGAGGTGGACGAGGGACCACAAGTTATGGGGTCCCACATTTTCGGGGGTCCGGGCTATGCTTCTCCGGTCCTTTTAGCCCAGGACTATTTACTACAGGAATAAGCTGGCTCTGACTTGCAAGGTGAATTCATACACGGCATAAAATGGCCTGTGGATCAGTTTGTTTGTCGGTCTGTATCTGGCTGGAAGGCGAAGAGTAAGTCTTTCCTTTCGGGCATCCCATTTTTTATATTACCATTTCCGTTTTCTATATGATTATTCATGTCTTGTTCTTCCCCTGCCATTTATCCTCATTTTTGCTGCTGCTCTACGCTCTTATGTAATTAATCATGCTTATTTTGCTCTCTCGTCTTTGGCTTATTCTTCTTCAGTTGTTCTTTTCTAATTTCCTTGTATATACATATCTATCTGTTTGCCTTTATTCTCTCTTTCCGCCTTCTCCTTTCTTCCCAATTCCCATTCCATTTCTTCGTTCTCCAACGCCCTAACTTCCTCCCCTTTCATCTTATTTTTCTTTCCACTCCTCCTCCTTTCCTACTTCGTCTCCTTCATCTTCTTTCCTTCTTCTCAAAATATATTTCCTATATTAATACCTTCCTACCGTTTCCTTTTCATTATCTCTGTTTCAGTTAGTTTCGCTCTTTCTTATATTCCTTCCATATCCCGTATATCTTCGCTCACATTTTCATCCAGGTTCTTAGGCCTTTGACTGCATACGTTGACTTGTGATTATGATCTCTGTCGCTAAATGATTTTATTCTACTTAGAGGATCTCAGAAAGTTAAAGGATTAACTTTATCATCTTAACTGTGTTGTCCTTTTCTCTTCGTATATTCTTCTATCTTCCTCATCTCTACTCTTTGTTTCTTTCATTCTTTTACATACGATTTCCATCATTCCCTTTTTCTTCCATTTAACTTTCCATTGTATCAACTTCCCGTTTTCTTTCTATGACTGCTATATCCTTAGTTCATATTTCTCCATTACTTTTGTCTTTATCAATTTCCCAACCTTATTACAAAATCTATGTAACATTTCATCTTATCTATTCTTCCTAAAGTTCTTAATTTCACATCCACCAGTACATGATCTAACTTATCTCTTACTTTTATATGTCCACCACACTACTTTATAAGTTTGCGTAAACTAAGATACATATTTGGAGGTTGGTATGTTATAACACATTTATAAAAGTTCACTGTATTCTGCTGAAGAGGACTACAGATAGTAGTCGAAATATACAGTTTCTCTTGATTTCCGATATTATTTCTCCGATAGTGGGTTTACAGTGAACTAAGATACATATAACTACACTCTTGGTAGGTTCCCCTCTAACAAAATTTTATTTTCCATTTATTCTGCACACATTTGCAACGTCTTTCATTAGTACTTAATCCTTCGTGAACTACAAAATTTATCTTTTATTTCTTCCAATGGATTACTGAATTCATAATCCATTTTGTCATCTCGTTAGCACTTTCTCATACCAACTCCACCTTGCTCATCTTCCTTTGAGATTCATTTCTCCATCTAGTAAATAATACACGAGTTCAAATCCCGCACTCCTCTCCGACTCACAGCAGTGACTGCCACCTACCGCAATAGTCCAAGCGCAGAGGTGACTATTTCGGTAGTGGCTATTCAGCGCCCCCTGGTGTAGATTTTTCACCTTTTATGCCTACTGCCCCTACAGGACTGATTCCTACTACGTATTCTAGATCTCCAACGTCTATGAATCTGCGCAGCTTCCAAGATCTCCCTATTTAGCTTGATTACGTGTCCGACTTTTCCTGTGACGATTCTTCTGAAAACCACAAATCCACTCATTTCTTATACTGGTAGTCTTTCCCCCCAGTGGCGTTCACAACCTTTGCTTTAATTTCACTCGAAATGTATTAAATCGGTTATATCGTTTCTCGTCCGTGTGTGTCTGTGCATGCGCGCACGTGTGTGTGTGTGTGTGTGTGTGTGTGTGTGTGTGTGTGTGTGTGTGTGTGTGTGTGTGTGTGTGTGTGTGTGTGTGTGTGTGTGTGTGTATGTGTGTGTGCGTATGTATGTGTGTGAGTGTATGTGGGTGTATGTGTATGTGTGTATGAGTACGTGTGTCTATGTCCGTGTGTGTGTGTATGTGTATTTGAACGTGTGGGGGAAGGGTGTATGGGAGCGTGTATGTATTCGTGTGTGCGTGAGTATGAATAAACGTATATTCATATGTATTACATATGTTCCCGTCTTCCTCCTCCTCCTACCCATCTTCCCTGAATCTTCCTTCCCATTTACCCCTTACCCCTGTCCCTCCTTTACTAATTCTCTCTTCTCTTCTCCTTCCTCCTTTCTTCCTTTTCTTCCTTCCAGTTCTCATTCTCCTATTACTGAATCTCCTGTTTTTGCTACTGTCTGTGTAGTAGGAAGAGGAACGGCATGAGGTGCTCCTATTAGGTACGTGCCGTCGATACAAAGTCTCCCTCGGTATGTTGGATCACGGTGCTCACATCTTCCTCTTCTCGTTCTCCCCTCCGTCTTCTCCTTTTTGACCTTCTCCTCTTTATTCTCTCATTCCATTTCTCTTCGTTCATTCCCACTTTTGTTCGTTCATCTTCAGGTATTACTTCCCCCATAGCTTCCTTCATCTTCAGCTTTTGCTCTTTTCTTCTCATTTTGTTTTCGTCATATTTGATCATACTCATCTACTTTCAGAAAGCTTCGCGTCCTGCCTATACTATGTACTTCTCATTTCCTTCGTCGTCTTCCTTCCTTCTTCTTTGTTTTATCCTTTCCTTTCTTATCATCATCACTGCTCTCCTCTTTCGTTCCTCTCTTCTATCTCCAGCTCTTCTTCCTCTTTTTTTTTGTAATTATCTCTTCCTCCTCTATTCTACATTTTCTATTGTTCCCCGCTTCCTCTCGCTTTTCATCTTTTCCCTTCGTTCTCGTCCTCCTCCTCGTCCTCGTCTTCGTTCTTGCCCTCCTCCACTCTCTTTCCTCCAGAGTGTCGCTAAAGACATCATTCCTGCAAACTGCTCTTCTTTTGCACTCACTGCCATACAAGAGAAATAGAAGAGCAGGAGTGAAGAGAGGGGAGAAAGAGGCGGAATAAAAAGGAAAAAAGAAAATCAGGTGAGGAATGGAGAGTAATCGGTAAAGAAAGGGGAGCATGAGGAAGTGGTGTAGGAGGACGAGAAAGAGGAGGAGGAGAAGGAGGAAGAGGAAGAGGAGGAGGAGAAGGAGGAGGGAGAGGAAGAGGAGGAGGAGGAGGAGGAGGAGGAAGTGAAGGAGGAGGAAGAGAAGGAGGAGGAAGAGGAGGAGGAAGAGGAAGAGGAGGAAGAGGAAGAGGAAGAGGAAGAGGAAGAGGAAGAGGAAGAGGAAGAGGAAGAGGAAGAGGAAGAGGAGGAGGAGGAGGATAGAAGAAATACCGTATATACAGCCAAAAGATCGCGAATTACAATGTAGGCAACGACGCCAAAGACGAAGAAAAAATAAACAGAGGTGAACGATGTCATTGCCAACAATGAATACGGACAACCACAGCTATCACAACTCCATCCCTGCTTCCACTTCCACTTTCACCTCCCTCTACTTCAGATTATATTCAACCACCTCATCTCTTCCACCTAGCCCTCCGTCTCCACCTCCATCTCCTCTTCCATTTCCACCCATGCCTTCATCTTCTCTTCCACTTACTTCTCCTCCACCTCTCCTCCTCTACCTCATCTCCTCCACCTAGCCCTCCGTCTCCACCTCCATCTCCTCTTTCATTTCCACCCATGCCTCCATCTCCTCTTCCACTTACTTCTCCTCCTCCACCTCATCTCCTCCACCTACCTCTCCGTCTCCACCTCCATCTCCTCTTCCATTTCCACCCATGCCTCCATCTCCTCCTCCACTTACTTCTCCCCCGTCGCCATCTCTCCCGTCGCCATCTCCCCCTCCACTTCCTCCTCCTCCTCCTCCTCCTCCTCTTCCTCCTCCTCCTCCTCCTCCCCTTCCTCCTCTTCCACCTCAGAGTGCCACGCGTGCCTGGTCCCTGCGCCCCGTGAGTGGCTCCCCGCTTGCCTGGTATGCTGCTATGCTCTCCGTCAGCCATGCTGCATAGTTGCAGAGTTGCACAGGTGATCATTATCGCGCCCTCATACTGCAGCCTCTGCGCCGTACAGGATTGAACCAAACGTTAATTTAATTGGATTATGTAATATTGCATCTCAGTAGCTTCGATTGAGGCATTGTCTGAGGTACCCACACGGAATGCATGGTATCTATTATGATGATGATGATGATGGTGATGATGATGATGATGATGATGATGATGATGATGATGATGATGATGATGATGATGATGATGATGATGATGATGATGATGATGATGATGATGATGATGATGATGATGATGATGATGATGATGATGATGATGATGATGATGATGATGATGATGATGATGATGATGATGATGATGATGATGATGATGATGATGATGATGATGATGATGATGATGATGATGATGATGATGATGATGATGATGATGATGATGATGATGATGACGACGATGATGATGATGATGATGATGATGATGATGATGATGATGATGATGATGATGATGATGATGATGATGATGATGATGATGATGATGATGATGATGATGATGATGTAATAATATCAATAATAATACCAATAGTAACAATATCAATAGTAATAATGATAATAATGATGTTAATAATAATAACAATGATAATAATGATAACAATAATTCAGTAATGATATTTATTGCCCCCAGCTTCAATGACTGAATACCCGCAACCCCACAGTGGCCGACAACGGTCCTCGGGTCTTGCCACGAATCTCTCTGGGAAGAAGAAACTTTGAATGATAATATTTTTGTATTGTATTTTTGTGAAAAAAAATAGAGGACCAGTCACCGGCTGTCAGCTCTCCACGTATGAAAAAGTGGAAGAAATATAGTTGAATCCAATTAAGAGAAATATTGGGTCTGGTGATCGAGTGTCAGCCCCGCAGGGTTGCAACTTCGGCTGAGACGTTTCTCTCTGTCGCTCATCCTGGATGATCACCATCAGCTAGTACCTTCCTTGGTCTCAGCCGATGATAAAAATGTACAAATACGTCTACCCTTGTTGATTAGTTCATGCATTTGTATACGAGGTCATATTCTTCTGATAAATGTAATTTCTTGTTAACAGAATTGGATAAACGGAGCAACAACGAAATGTTTTTGAACAATTCTGACGTCATGGATCAGCTACGGATTTTCACAATAGTACATATTACGATATTGTACCTTTGCACAGTGGCATTTAAGTACAGTCTCAAGGAAAATTTTGATCCACGCTACAGTTCTCGTGACGTCAAAATTATTTTTTTTGGTCGAATATGTGATGTAGTTTCCTATGTGTTTTTAGCTT
>NC_134815.1:44060835-44063335 GCF_046742065.1 Oratosquilla oratoria | reverse complement strand
CCCATCACCCCACAGTCCTCTCCCCCTTCTCCCAAGCCATACCCCTTAGCACCCCCCCCGACCTAAACCCCCACCCCCCACGCTCCTCAACTGAATAAATTCTCGGTGCATCGTCCTCAAATAGAAGTCATCAGGTCTACAATGACATGCTTCACTTCGTGTTTCACTCACTGGGGACCCGTAGCCCCACGGCGACTGGCAACAATCCTTGGGTTCTCTCTCATAAATCCCTAAGTATTTCTATGGGTCTGTTTTTGTCAGTGACTGAAAGGATGAGGAAAGAGAGGAGGAGGAAGAGGGCGAGTAGGAAAAGGGGGAAGAGAAAGAGAGGGAGGAAGAAGAGGAGGAAGAGAAGAAGGAAGAGGGGAAAAGAAGTAGGAGAAAGAGGAGGAAGAGGGGGTAAGAGGAAGAGAAAAAAGAGGAAGAGGGGGAGGAGAAAGAAAAGAAGAAGAGGAAGAGGAGGAGGAGGAAAAGGGGGAGGAGGAAGAAAAGAAAGTGGAGGAAGAGAAGGAGGAAGAAGAGTAGAAGGAGGAGAAGTAAAGGTGGAAGGAGAGGAGAAGGAGGAGGTAGAGGAGGAGGAGAAGGAAAAGTCGCGTATTATTCCTACAGAAATGGAAATTAATTTCCTCTCGGAAAACAATGCTAATGATTTTAAAATTTTACTATTTCCCCATTCAACTACTCTATAGTCTTTTATTTATCATCTCTACTGATTTCACCTAAGGACAGAAACAGTAATATTACTAAACTATTATAGGTTTTTCTAACCTTTTCAATATCAAAAGGGTGACACGGAATAGAATAAGAACGACTAATGATCGCTAAGACTAAAGTATAAATTCTACCTGAAAGATTGAAGTCTGAAAGCAGCACCTCCTCACGCCCCCCCCCCTGCCACCTCCCCTCCTGTCTGAAGTTGGTACCCACAAACTGTTCTCTCCTCAGAATGTTGCTCGGAAGTTTCCTCGGCCTTAGGCGGGAGTTGAGTCTCAATCTCAATCCTATGCGGTGGCGCATTAGAGGCTCCGGTTTCTATTGCAATGTCTTCCAGTCCGCGTGATTGAAATACATTACCAAAAGCCGGGGCACAAGAAGCCGAGAGTAATTATTCAATAAATATTATTGTCGTGAGTTGCGAACTTATATTAGTAATTCTTGTGAAGGATTCTTAACAGCTTTGTTAATGTTTTAGGATGAATGAATAATTAAAGTTGGATGTGGGAGGATTACAGCGAAAAACAGGTATACAATCAAGTACTGATAACAGAATTTTCTTTGTTGTACAGAATACAGAGGTCATTAACTACTTTCAAATATAATTAAGGGGGTTTAATGGATCAATATGAATAATCAGTATGTAATTCTTTAGTAGTTATAATTTTATAGAAAAAATAGTTTCAAGTTAGATGAAAATAATCCTGTTCATCAAGAGTCCGTTCCGTGTATTAGAGATGCTTCTAATCTCGTAAAAAAAAAAAAAAAAAAAAAAGTATGGTTTAGTTCTCCATATTTGGATTCTCTGAAATTTAGAAAATCACCACAATCTGTAACAGAAATCTTTCAAAACCAAAACGATATTAGAAAGGTTTTCTTGTACAGAGAAATGTTCAAATTTCGGTCATTTTCGCTCCGAATACTGAAGATTTCCTGTTCTTATAGATTTCCAATTGAGAAAACTGTTTTAGTTACAGGAGACATATTTGACATTATTAGTCCTAAAATGGAGCTCTATTGGCTAATTACGTTAGTATGATGATGAAAAAATATATAAAATTGGACATCGAATCTCTACCATCTCTTCTCGTGGAAATCACGATATTATCCACTTTCCTGTAACGAAGAAAATCTTATTCCAGCTAATTCCAGGAGATTTCATTTATCCAAAGACACTTTCCAGAGTCCGTTCCTGTTAACGCGAGGTGGATCTACGCAGTTTATATAAGGTTGTCGTGCTGAGAAGCTTTACCTGGAATTCTACAAGGACAGTGGTTTCATAGTCGCCATCTTGTACACAAACGAACGCTCACCAGTGCCCAGGTACACGGTGATACTATTCAGAACACATGAAACAAAATGAAAAAATGAGGAAATGATTCTAGTTATTAGCCTTCTTCACGACTCTGCTCCTCCTTCTGAGTTGAATTATTCTGTGTCCACCACCACAATATGACTGGGTATGTGTCTCAACCAGGAACGCTACTGTTCCACTCAAGTTTCTATATACATCTGCATACAAAGACACACACACACACACACACACACACACACACACACACACACACACACACACACACACACACACACACACACACACACACACACACACACACACACACACACACACACACACACACACACACACACACACACACACACACACACACACATATATATATATATATATATATGTGTGTGTGTGTGTTTGTGTGTATATATATGCATACATACATACATACATACATACACTTATATACATACATACATACATACATACATACAT
>NC_134815.1:44048335-44053335 GCF_046742065.1 Oratosquilla oratoria | reverse complement strand
CTGTCGTTTCTTTTCATTATGGTTATTTTGTATATTATATATATATATATATATACACATGTATATCAAGTTATATGTATTTTTTGTGTTCTGTAATTGAAACAGTGGCAAAAAAAAAAAAAAAAAAATCGAGCAGGAAAACAACCCTGTTTAGAAGACCCAATGTACAGAGGAACTTCGTCCGAAGATGAGGAGGGCGTAAGAATGGAAGGAAAGATGGCTGCTAGCGAGACTCTTCAGTACCTACATTTTTTTTTCTTTTTTTTTGGGGGGGGGGAGGGGACTGGGCTTTAACTCTTGTACAAACTTAGATGCACAAAGCGCCACAATGGAGAGCTCTAATATCCGCTTTGCCGGGGAAAATTTGAGGAACAATTTTAGGTACAGTTTACCTTTGCCGTAGCTTCACTCTGAAGCCATGAGAAAAACATGTTGGATGGAATGAGGGAAAGTGGAAAGGAGAAAGGAGGGAACAAAATAAGATGGAGGACTCATTGCGTTAGGTGATTTATCTATTTATTTCTTTACTTGTGTGTGTGTGTGTGTGTGTGTGTGTGTGTGTGTGTGTGTGTGTGTGTGTGTGTGTGTGTGTGTGTGTGTGTGTGTGTGTGTAGGTGTGTGTGTGTAGGTGTGTGTGTGTGTGTGTGTAGGTGTGTGTGTAGGTGTGTGTGTATGTGTGTGTGTGTTGTAGGTGTGTGTAGGTGCGTGTGTGTGTAGGTGTGTGTGTGTGTAGGTGTGTGTAGTTGTGTGTGTGTAGTTGTGTGTGTAGTTGTGTGTGTGTGTGTGTGTGTGTGTGTGTGTGTGTGTGTGTGTGTGTGTGTGTGTGTGTGTGTGTGTGTGTGTGTGTGTGTGTGTGTGTGTGTGACATGAACGACTATCTGGCAATAGTAGAAATAAAAATTCTGCATCTTTATCTTTGTCCAATTGAAATTCGATTGTGCTTTTTATATATCAGAGTCTCAGGAAATATCTATCTCGACGTATAAAAAAAAAAAAAAATCCGCCTCCACTTCTGGATCCAGCTTAAAATATAATACATTTTGTTAGTCTGATTCTTTCTTCATTAGAAAATTTAATTAAAAAATTGACTAAAGTTTTAAGATATTTTGTAAAGAAGCAATAAAGTTATTAACAGATAGGCAAGCAGACAAACATGTGGGCAGACAGACTGATAAACAGGCAAACAGTGGTAGGCAGGCAGGATAAACTCACATCTAAACAAGTAGACAGACAGACAGACAGACAGACAGACAGACAGACAGACAGACAGACAGACAGACAGACAGACAGACAGACAGACAGACAGACAGACAGACAGACAGACAGACAGACAGACAGACAGACAGACAGACAGACAGACAGACAGACAGGCAGGCAGACAGACAGACAGACAGACAGACAGACAGGCACACACACACACACACACACACACACACACACACACACACACACACACACACACACACACACACACACACACACACACACACACACACAGACACACACACACAGACAGACAGACAGACAGACAGACAGACAGACAGACAGACAGACAACTTAGCAGATTGGCAGATATGCAGATAGGTAGACAGGAAGAGTTTGGAAGACGGCACACAAGACTGTAAGGAGCCCACGCCAAGAGACGTTGAGGAGCTGCGGCCGAAGCCGTCACCTTTGCCCTGTTACGTGCTCGTAATTTTGGGAAGGTAACAGTCACTTCTAGAAATCGAAGAGGAGTGCGGGATTCGAACCCACAAATAAGTTTCCAATTGCGTCACTAGCGTACTTGAGGCAGACGCACAGACAAGCAAAAACAGATTTAGACAAACAGACAGACAGACAGCAGACACGCACGGGTGATTATAACCTTGTTTAACTTTGTCAAACGCAATAATCTGAGTGTCTTTTAGTGTTAGTCTAAGAAGCCTTTGATAGCCTTTATGTATGAGAAGCCTCCTTTTATGGTTCTACAATATTTTTCATTTTTTGTTTTGTTTTTATTTGCCATATCTATACTCTTATGCACGAATATTTTCTTTTTTTCATGTCTTTTAGAAACTTCCTCTTGTGAAGCGAGATATTCAGTTGCAGTGAATTGCCTTTTTTTTTATTCCAGAATATATATCTCTGTTTTATTAATTCTATCTTTAGAACTTATCTCAATTGATGCCAATACCGTGTGGGTTAAAAAATAAATTACTAGTGTACGAGTGAAAAGATATTAGACAACTCTCAACAAAGACACTCACCCACGTATCAAAGTTTGCTGACAACTGGATTTCCCTAGTATTTTTTCAGGAGTTTTGCTTTCAAATAATCTCTTCCAACGTTTCATTATTAAAAGCCTATTTTATTATTATGAAATACCTGTTTGTTTTCATTTATTTACGATTCTTTCTTTCTTTCTCTCTCTCTCTCTCTCTCTCTCTCTCTCTCTCTCTGTCTCTCTGTTACGTGTATATATATATACAGTATATAAATATATTATATATATATGTTATATACATATATATGTATATATATATACAGATATATTTATGCATATACAAAATATATATATGCGTATACATATATATATATATATAGATATATATATATTTTATGCACATACATATATATATATATATATATATATATATATATATATATATATATATATATATATATATATACATATATATATTTAAAATTGTTTCAGACAAATGAGAGAGAATGTGGGTGGGGAAAGGCAAACGAAGATGCGTTGGGTATAGAGTTTATTGCCCTAACGTTGCGACCAACTTGGTCTTTTTCAGAGGACTACCTAGTAGTCCTCTGAAGAAGACCAAGTTGGTCGCAACGTTAGGGTAATAAACTTTATTCCCAACACATCTTCGTTTGCCCTTCCCCACCCACATTCTCTCATATATATATTTATATATATACATATATATATATATATACATATATATATACATATATATATATACATATATTATATGTATTTATGTATATATACATATATATTATATATACATATATATATATATATACATATATATTATGTATATATATATATATACATATATTATATATATATTATATATATTATATATACATATATATATATATATATGTATATATATACGTATAATGTGGAGGGAGTAAACATGAGGGGGGTGATCTAGGATTAGATGGATAGATGGGGTAAAAGGGATCTTGGAGAAGAGGGGAATGTCTGCTGAGAAAGGACGGGAAAGGACAGATGGTAGGGGTGAATGAAGAATGGCTGTATATGGATGATGTTGTGATACATGACATGGAATAGGTGAGGAATGGGGGATGAGGGATTATGTGTGAGAAAAACTTGATGCAGCCCAAAGGGATTTCTCCCCGTCGTCTCCTTTTCTACATAAGGGGACGGAGAGAGGGGAGTCGCCGATTTAATGTACATAAACGACTTAGACGATGGGATAGATAGTGTTGTTAGTAAGTTTGTGGAAGACACTAAAATAGGACGCCTAATTAGGTCAAGAGACGACGCAGAGATTCTGCAGGATGATCTTAACAAATTGTTCACATGGTCGGTGAAATGGCAAATGAACTTCAATATCTCTAAGTGTAGCGTGTTCAACGAAAGGCTATACAACCCCGAAAATAGATACAGCTTAGATAACACGCTTTTAGAGAAAACTGAGTGTGAGAGAGACTTGGGAGTTCAAGTGAGTCCGGACCTTAAAACCAGGAAATAGTGCATTAGCGCCAGGAATAAAGCTAACAGAGCATTAGGTTTCACTGCTAGGACGGTAACGAATAGAAGTGCAGAGGTAATTATCAAGCTCTATCTAGCAATAATTAGACCCCTCCTCGACTATGCGGTACATTTTTGGTCTCCGTCCTATAGAATGGACATCAATTCACTAGAATCAGTACAGAGAATGACCAAAATGATACATGGACCCAGAAATTTGCTTTACAGAGAGAGGCTTAGGCACTTTAACTTACACTCTCCGGAAAGACGCAGAGTGTGGGCTGATCTAATAGAGGTGTTCAAGTGGATCAAAGGCTTTAACATGGGGGATACAAACAAGGTTATCATGTTAAAACAACAGGGCAGGACTGGATGGATTTAAACAAATTTATTAAGAAGGAAATAGGCAACAATTGGTTACTAAAAGGTTGGTCAACATAGAATAGACTGAGTAATGTAGTATACACATGTATATATCAGTTGTTAAAGATATATATATATGATATGACAGGTGGTGTAGGCTAGTATAGTCTCTTGAAGTCTCCTTCATTCTTGTGTTCTTATGTTCTTATGAAGCGGCCTTACTGTGGATGTGGCATGTCTTGCTACATTCTTTCTGATCCAGGGCAGTGGCCAAGATGTAGGGATGACTCGTCATCCAGGAGGTGCCAAGATAAGAGGAAAGGAAGAGTGTGGAGGGGAGTGGAGTATGATAGAGATGGAATGAATGGGATTTTTTGGCTACCTCCTTTATAAGGGGCAAATATATATATATATATATATATATATATATATATATGATATATATATGAAATATATATATATATGATATATATAATATATATATAAATATATATATATATATATTATATATATACATATATTATATATACATATATACATACATACGCGTATATATATATATATGTTTTTCCGCATATATATATATATATATATATATATATATATATATATATATATATATGTGTGTGTGTGTGTGTGTGTGTGTGTGTGTGTGTGTGTGTGTGTGTGTGTGTGTGTGTGTGTGTGTGTGTGTGTGTGTGTGTGTGTGTGTGTGTGTGTGTGTGTGTGTGTGTGTGTGTGTGTGTAAGGGGAGAAATCCATTACATTGTGATTTCCACTACAGAATTTTTTTTTATTTCACGTACCTGTCATTAGTTACAAGAACTTAAGAAAAAAAAGTGTCTTAAGTGCAAAATATCTGAATGAATGATAGATAAACAAATAAATACACAGATAAATGAAAAAT
>NC_134815.1:44018335-44020835 GCF_046742065.1 Oratosquilla oratoria | reverse complement strand
TTATTAAACTTAAATATCCTGAAGGGTTGTTATGTAAACTGAAAAAAGAAAGCGAAGTTAATGAGTGACAAAAGTGAAAATGGAAATAAAAAGATTGAGAGAAAAACACGCTATATAGCTGTACCAAACACTGACGTAAATCCAATCCTTGACACTTTCCTTTTGAAAGCCGGCATGAGGATAGCAAGGACAGAAGGTCACAAGATCAGCCTGATTAATAAACATAAAAACACTAATGCGACGAATGATAATAGTGTCGTATATAAAATTCTGTATAACATTCGGCCTTCAGCATACTATGGAGAATCTTGCCGAGGACATAGAAAAAGGATAATTGAATACAAAAAATATCTAAAAGCACACCGAACAACTAATTCTATTGTTAGGGATATTGAAGAAGAAGATCATCTCCTTGACTGGAATAATGCGGTTGTTCTTAATGAAGGATATACAAAAAGGTTGAGAAAAAAATTGAAGCTGCTTACATTAATATAAATGAAAATATAAATAATAGAGAAGGTTTCTCTTATACATGGCAAAACCTACCAACCATGTAATCATTTCAGAAAATAATAAAACTCCGGCAATAAGCTCTCCCATATGGCCTGTGAGAGGAAGGCAGTGTGTTTATATTTTGTTTGATTGCAACCAATTGTACGAGTAAGCTTTGATAAAGACACTGAGGTCGAAACGTCAGCAATAATTTTTTCGGCTATTTCCTTGTTTCTTTCTCCACCATCATTTAAGAAATTTGTCAGCATTTTTATTCAATACCTATCTATATATGCACATATATGTATATGTATATGTATATATATATATGTGTGTATTATATATATATATATATATACTGTACATATAAGCACACACACACACACACACACACACACACTCACACACACACACACACACTCACACATACACACACACATACACACACACACACACACACACACACACACACACACACACACACACACACACACACACACACACACACACACACACACACACACACACACACACACACACACACACACACACACACAGTCCCCTTTGCTCCTTTGTTTTGGTTCCTCCTCCTTGGCTGGCGATCAGTTTGGAAGTCGATTTCGTCGTTACGACTCAGGGAGGGACGTCCGGTGCGGCCGTCCCGCCCCTGGGGCAGACTCGGCAGGGGCAACAAAGGAATGCCGGGCAAGAAGGCCGGAAAGAAGGCTGGAGGGAGGAAGGAAGGAAGGAAATGGAGTAAGGAAGAAAGGAAGGAAGGAAAAGGAGTAAGGAGGAAAGGAAGGAAAGGATGGAGGAAGGAATGAAGGAAGGAAAGGCTTCCGTGTGCGTGTACACACGCACATACGCAAACACGCGCAAACACACACACGCACACACACACACACACACACACACACACACACACACACACACACACACACACACACACACACACACACACACACACACACACACACACACACACACACACACACACACACACACACACACACACACACACACACACGCACGCACACGAACATACACGGACACACACACGAACACATACACGAACATATACACGAACACACACACGAACACACACACGAACACAATCTTGCAATTTTCTCCAGCCTGAATCAATGTGTATCGATTTTCCTTTTGTTTTCGCTTTCATTTTATTTGTAACCCTGTCCACTAGCCTTGGGTTTAGCATTTCCTTATCTTTCTTACTACTTAACCCACTTATAACTCTTTACCTCCCCTTAAACTCCTTTACCCTCCTTCCCCCTTTTTACCCAATTTACTCCCCTTTTACTCCCTTTATCACCCTCTACCTTCTGTTGTACCCTTTAACTCCCCTTTATTCGCGCCCCCTTTATAACCGGGGTCGTGTTTATTTGGGTTTCTATCGCGTGTTTTATGTTTTTCCTTTGGTTTCTCATTTTCCCAGATATTCATGTCCCGCTCTTATCACCTCTCACTCTTTTTCTACTCTTCTTATTTACCAATTTTGATTAATTTTCTTTACTATTACGTCTTTCATTTACCACTTCGTTCATACTTTGGCCTCTGTCTTTTCTTTCTTATTTACCAATTTTTCTTAATTTTCTTTACTATTACGTCTTTCATTTACCACTTCGTTCATACTTTGGCCTCTGTCTTTTCTTTTGCGAGGTCCTCCTGCGCAGACTGTTCTCTCTCCTATCTTTGGGTTTTCCTCTTCAATCGTTTAAATATATATTTTGTTTGTTTTGTGTTCCTTCTTCCATTTTCTATCACTTCCGCAATTCTCCTTCTCCCCTTTTGGCTCTCCATCTTTTTCTGTTCCTACACTTCCTACTCTTCCTACCCATCTAATCCTCCTCCTCCTCCTCCTCCTCTTACTCCTCCTCCTCCTCCTCCTCCTCCTCCTCCTCCTACTCCTCTTCCTCCTCATTCTTTTCCTCCTACTCCTCTTCCTCCTCATTCTCTTCCTCCTCTTCCTTTTCCACCTTATCTTCACACT
>NC_134815.1:44010835-44013335 GCF_046742065.1 Oratosquilla oratoria | reverse complement strand
CCTAGGCCGAGGAGACAGAGAAGGAGGAGGAGGAGGAGGAAGAGGAGAAGGAGGAGGAGGAGGAGTAGGAGGAGGAGGAAGAAGAAGAGAAAGAGGAGGAGGAGGAGGAGGGGTAGGTGGATGAGGAAGAAGAGGAGAAAGAGGAGGAGGAGGAGGAACAGTGGAGGAATAGAGGGGGAAGAGGGGGAGACAGAAGAGAATTAGGAGGAAGAGGAGGAGGAGGGGAGGAAGAGCAGAAGGAAAAATATGAGAAGGAAGAGGAAGAGGAGTAGGGATAGGAGGAGGAGTAGGGGTAGGAGGAGGAGTAGGGGAGGAGGGGGAGGAGGAGGAGGAGTAGAGGAAGGAGAAGGAGGAGGAAGAGGAGAGGGTGAAGAAGACGCTGATGATGATGTGTCTCTTAATATGAGGTGAGCCTACTTTTTTTTTTCTTCAAGAACTTCTCGACGGTCCACCTATATCACCTACACGATAGCGAAAGGTTAGAAGTCTTAGGAGGAGGGGGAGGAAGAGCAGGAGCAGGAGGAGGATGTGGAGGAAGAGGAAGAGGAAAAGGAAGATGAGATGGAATAGGAAAAGGATAGAAAAAGGACTAAGAGGAGGAGGAGGAGGAGAAGGAGGAGGGGGAGGAGGAAGATGTGAAGGAGGAGGAATAGGAGGAGGAGGAAGAAGAGGAGGAGGAGGAGGAGGAGGAGGAGAGGGAGTAGATGAGAGAGGAGGATGTAGAGGAGGATGTGGAGGAGGATGTGGAGGAGAAGGAAGAGGAGGAAGAGGAGGATGTAGAGGAGGAGGAGGAGGAGGAGGGGGAGTAGGTGAGAAACGAGGATGGTGAGTACTAAGGGGAGTAGGAGGAGGGAGAAGGGGGAAGGAGGGGAGAAGGAGGAGGAGGAGGAGGAGCAGGAGGAGTAGGAGGAGGAGGAGGAGGAGGAGGAGGAGGAGGAGGAGGAGGAGGAGGAGGAGGAGGAGGAGGAGGAGGAGGAGAAGGAGGAGGAGAAGGAGGAGGAGAGCGGGAAGGACGGGTTATTAGGAGGACGAGGAGTAGCAGGGGGAGTAGGAGAAGGGAGGGGAGAATGAGGAGGAAGAGGAGGAGGAAGCGCGGGAGGAAGAGGGGAAGGAAGAGGAAGAGGAGGAGGAAGAGCGGGAGGAAGAGGGGAAGGAAGATGGGAAGGAGGATGATAGGCAGAAGAAAAGAAAAAAGACAATGAGGATGTAAAGGAGGAGAATTAAGAAAAAAGAGGAGGAGAAGGAGCAGGAAGAAGAAAAGAAATAGGAGAAAAAGGAGGGTGAGGAAGACGAGGAGGAGGAAAAAGAGGAAGAACAGGAGGAGGAAGATGAGGTGCTGAACAAAGATGAGTAGAACGAAGAAGAGGCGATAGAAAGGGAAGAGCATCTCTCCAAGAACGTGACGAGGAGGGTGACCTTGGGTCACGACGAGAATCCTCCTCCATGTCACCCTCGCTGACCCAGAGGAGAAGACCAACCGAGGAGAGGAGGTGGTGGAAGGAGTGAGGGAGGGAGAGGAGTCCTCTGACGTCATGATGACTAATTTCGTCATAAGTGAGTAATGACGTCACTAAAAGGCTTAAGAGCATTCTTGGCCCTCAAATAGAAGCAAGCGGTGGTTGTTGTGGCGGTGGTTGTAGTGGTTTTGGTTATGGTGGTTTTGGTTGTGGTGGTGCTGGTTGTGGTGGTTGTGGTGGTTTTGGTGGTGGAGGTGGCGGCGGTGGTGGTAGTGGTAGTGGTGGTGGTGGTATAGTTGGCGATGTAGGTGGAAGTGTAGGTGGATGTAGAGGTGGAGGTAGAAATAGAAGTGGAAATGAAGTTGATAGTTGTGGAGAAATAGGATAAGAAAAAAGTAAGGAGGAAGAGGTGGTGGTGGTGGTGGTGATGGAGGAGGAGGAGGAGGAGGAGGAGGTGGAGGAGGAGGTGGAAGAGGAGGAGGAGGAGGAGGTGGAGGAGGAGGAGGAGGAGGTGGAGGAGGAGGAGGCGAAAGAAATGAATAAGAAGAAACATCATGTGGAGAGTCCCAATGGAAATATAGAAACCCAAGTTTCCATGATGAACGGCCAAGGCATTCAGTACACGACCATGAAGACCAAATGGGAAACTACCAGACAAAAGACAAAAAAAAAGACAAAAAAAAAGTCCAAGGTCAGGTACAGGTGAGTCAAGCACATGAGCACAAAAGGGTTGAAGGAAAAGGTGGAGGGCGTATAGTCGGAGGAAGAAGTCAAAGTAAAGGAGGAAGAACAAGAGGACAAAGTAAAAGGAGAACAGGAGGACGAGGTAAAAAGAGAAGAACAGGAGAACAAGGTAAAAGAAGAACAAGAAGACGAGGTAAAGGGAGAAGAACAAGAGGACGAGGTAAAAGGAGAACAGGAGAACAAGGTAAAAGAAGAAGAACAAGAGGACGAGGTTAAAAGGAGAGAACAGGAGGACAAGATAAAAGAAGAAGAACAAGAGGACGAGATAAAGGAAGAAGAACAAGAGAACAAATTAAAAG
>NC_134815.1:43985835-43995835 GCF_046742065.1 Oratosquilla oratoria | reverse complement strand
TATGACTTCTCCCCGGTCTTTTCCTTTCTCCGTCCCTTCCCCTTTTGGTCTCTTCCCCTCTTCGTCTCTCCCCCTATTGTCTCTTCCTCTATTTGTTTATTTCTCTCTCTCTCTCTCTCTCTCTCTCTCTCTCTCTCTCTCTCTCTCTCTCTCTCTCTCTCTCTCCAACACACACCTATACCGGGCTTCCCCTACACACACACAATATAGGACAACTGTTCCCATTACAGTACACATCGCTAGACCCCTCCGGGTCCAAAATCCAATACCATCCGAAGGAAATGAAGCACAACAGTACCTGGCATCCAGTCAATAAGGGAAAATAAGTGTCCATTTCCTCTTCCACTTATTTTGGGGGAAGGATCTCCACTTTTCCCTCCCCGTCCTCACGTTTGTTTTTGGAGCAGATAGGGACCGCTGGGATATGGCGTGATTGAGAAGGTTTCCGGTGTGTGGCGGGGGTAGGGGGTGGAGCTGGAGATGGTAGAGGTGGAGATGGCGGTGGACGTAGTAGTAGATGTGGAGATGGAGGTGGTGATGGAGGGATGGTTGGTGGCGGCAGTGCTACCATCTACTACCCTATTGTACGTACAATACATACATATATACATACATGAAAATATTTTGCAGAAACCACAGGTAAAAAGGAATACCAAACGTTTTTGTCTATTAAGACAGCTTCAGAGTATATATATATACAGTATATGTATATATATATATATATATATATATACACGTATACAGATATATATGTATACATATATATATAATATATATATATATACATATATAATGTATATATATATATACATATATAATATATATATATATATATGTGTGTGTATATGTGTGTGTGTGTGTGTGTATGTGTGTGTGTGTGTGTGTGTGTGTGTGTGTGTGTGTGTGTGTGTACACTCATCTCTCTTTTTAACGGACAAAAACGGAGGAACATCGGTTTGATAATGCCATTGTCCGTAGTTACCGACAGTAAGTCTGTAGTGGCTAATATCAACAAATACATTATGAAAAAATGAGGAAAATACAGCAGTATACTTTTAATCAAGCGCACCATTAAATATGTCAGTGTAAAATACCTGCACACACTAATACAGTAAAAAAAAAAAAAAAAAAAAAAAAAATCAGACTTACCATGAATGACTGAGATGTAATATTGGCATGCCGTGATCATAAAGTGGAGCTTCAGAGATTTATTTTGAATCATAGGAGCTTTGTAGCTCCAATGATGTACTATTGCTGGTCCTAGGCTGTGCTGGTGGTGCTGATGTAACAGAGGTAAAGGCTGTTGGTTCGTCAGGTGACGGTGAGGATGGAGTGATGACGTCAGACGACGATACATCAGTTGACTGTGGAGTCGGAGCACGCTTTAGAAAATATCTGACTTTAACTGCATACCACTCTGAAATTGTTCTTTAAAATCATAGCTTCTCGAAGAATGCTGAGATTCCCATCATAAGCATTGATGTCTTGACTTGTGATGTGGTTAAGTGGTTAAGAAGCTGTAGCGCAGTGTCCGTGCGGCTATGCACTTTGGATAATTATGTCAACGTCACAGGAATCTCGTCTTTCTCGTAACTGGCGATACTCTCCTGGGTTCCGACCACCTCTGCAACGATCTCTTCATTCGAGAACATCTGGTATCCTAGACCAGTGTCATCCTTATTTTAACTTTTTCCCCCTTTTCTACTCTTTCTCCAGACGACATAGTTATAGAAAGTTATATGCAAAGTAGCCCAAACACACTGACACATATAAAAAATGGGATGGGATAAACATGGAGGGATAAGCAACACGAGTGGTTACACCAATGTAAACAAAGTGACAACCCTGCCAATTAGCAGTCAACCCACGAAGTCGTGGCTCGTGTTCAGTACTGCTACAACTCCGTCCGTAGCACGGGGGATTTACAGACTGAGTCGGCTGCAACGGATTTTGTCTGTTACTTCCGATATCCGTTAAATGGAGGTCTGTTAAAACGAGGAATGAATGTATATACATACACATGAATACACAAACACATGTATACATGCATACAAATATAAATAATGAATTAATCAATAAATTTGATTTATATTTGTATATATATACATATATATATATACATATATATATACATATATATATATACATATATATATACATATATACATATACATATATATATATACATATATACATATACATATATATATATACATATATATATATATATATATATATATACATATATATATATACATATATATATATATATATATACATATATACATATAGCAACCCCACGGCACCCCCTGAAGTGCATGTTTTTATGTGATCTTACCTTGTTTTCTTATTTCTGTATTTATGTTATCTTCTATTGTATTTTCTTTGTACTCAGAAGTTATCTTAATAAAAGAAAATATTTAGTATTTCATTCTTTTGATTTCCCTATGGCTTCTGCAAAATCTTTATTCACGTTTTCATTGTGATTATTGTTGCAACATACATATACATACATATGCCATATATCCCTCTTACTTTTATATGTGTGTGACCGAGTCAAGGGAGACATCCACCCTATTCGTTCATCCATCTTTCACAGCCATCCAAAAACCCATCATCCTTGTCCCAGCTCGTGCGGAGATGATAAAATTAGCTCCGGGTTTGGTAGATCGAGTTAAGACACGTGTGATTAGATAGTGCGAGATTAGGTCAGGTGAGGTCAGATGAAACTAGACCTGGTCATGTAGGGTCTGATTAGGTCAGGGTAAACTTAGTATGTTATGTTACATTATGTTGTTATGCTATGTTTGTTACATAAGAACATAAGAACATAAGAAATAAAGGAGACTGCAAAAGACCACAAGGCCTACACTAGGCAGCTCCGTATCCATCACCACCTGTCATCCCCATCCATAAAGTTGTCTAATCGTTTTTTAAAACAACTGATAGTTTCAGCGCTTACTACGTGGTTACTAAGTTTATTCCATTCATCGACCACCCTATTTGTAAACCAATTCTTGCCTATTTCCTTCTTAAATCTAAATTTGTCCAGTTTATACCCATTACTGCGAGTCCTGCCCTGTTGTTTTATTATGATGACCTTGTTTGCATCACCCTTGTTATAGCCTTTGATCCACTTGAACACTTCTATTAGATCACCCCGTTACGTTATGTTACGTTACATTATGTTGTACGTTACATTATGTTACGTTACATCACGTCACGTCATGTCAAATCACGTTGCACTACCGGGTACTTTGTTTTGTGTTTCATTATTCTGCTTTGCTTCAAATGATTAATATTCGAGACTCAGCAAATTTTAATCTGATTCAGGTTATATCATCTATGATAAGATTATGTCTTGGCAAATTAACCTAAACTAATTAACCTATCCAGAATAATACAAACAAATGTAAATGGTCATCCATTTAGACAGAATTTGTGTTTGGCTCTAATAATCGGCTAGTTTATTGCACTTGAGAATAAATTAAACGAATTGTGAAACGACACGAAGACCGTAGATGATATCAAGAGACTTCGACGCGCGGCCATTTCCGATGGCCAGGGTTCGATTTGGTGGACCAAAATCGCTTTGGACGATTTCAGCAATTCCTGATGAATTCGATAGGGCCGCCTCTGTTTCGCACGGTTAACATTAATACGTTCACACGTGGCTGATTCACGATCTATATCAAGAAATTTCGGAACATATCTATTTTTGATTAACAAGGCCCGATGAAGTGACCTACATGTGAAGCGGGTGGTTAAATTGGTTTGTTGAAACAAACCTGATTTAAACTTGCAAGGACTGTTTCGTCCAGATACGAGCAATTTACTTGAGAGATGAATTTCAAGTTTAGTTTGGGTAATTTCGGATTGTTCTGTCGGAGGCAAATTGTAAATAAACAACCCTTATATGTATGTATATATGTATATACATACATACATATATATATATATATATATATATATATATATATATATATACATATATATATACATATATATATACATATACGTGTATATATACGTGTATGTATATATATATATATACATATATATATATATATATACATATATATATATATATATATATATATATGTGTGTGTGTGTGTGTGTGTGTGTGTGTGTGTGTGCGCGTATATACACACTTACAGTATGTTAGTCAAATGCATTTATGTATATTGAGAATGATTACTGTATTCCATTTCAATATTGTCTTTACAATTACCGTATATATAAAACTGCAATTTACAGCATGTAGTTCAAATGCATTAACGTGCATTGGAACTAATTACTGCTTTCCATTTCAATACAATCTTTAATTTCTTGTACACGTTGACCTATTTCATGGCTTTTGTTCAAACTATAAACAGAAAAATGTCACTCTGTCGGGTTGGAGGGGACTTTACCCTGAAGAGCGTATCTCTTGTCCGGGACCCACTCTTAGCTCCACAAAATTGCCTGGATTTGGCCATAAAATATATAAAGTATATCTCGGTGTTGATTGAGCTAGACTGGGAACCAAAACCATTCTTGACTTAATACAGACTCTACTTACTAACGTTCCATTGGTTTCTGCTCATCACCAGAAATGTGATCAAATACGTAATGTCTTTCGCTTTGACCACGTTCTCCGGGTGAATGAAATTGTTTGTCACTAGACAGAATGAAAACAGTTGAATATGTTGTAATCCCACCGTGGTGACACTAATTCACTTTAGCGAAATAAAATCATCTGTTGTTACCAAGAACACAATGAATAAGGCAGACTCACTCAATGGAGTTGAAGAACTTGTGACCACACTTTAAACGTTCCAAATTTCTATTCTCATTCTCGGACATACAGTATATGGCACAATGTCAAGAAATATTTTCAAAAAACGAGACGCAGTTCCCATCTCTTCTTTGTCTTTTTAGCTTCCTTTTACCAAACATAAGCTTCGATGATGAATAAAACTATAACCAACATAATGATAAGGTTACCTTATATATAGGCAAAGATATCTGGGGTCAGATATCTGGGGTTAGATTAAGTAAGATAGCATAGGGCTGGAGTGTTTAGAATACCGCCATACTAACGTAAACGTCAACTCCTGCTATGTGGGCATGTGGCAACCTCCTCTGATGTTGATCTTACTCACAGTGTTGTTTCCACAAAAGACAGCCCCCGATGGAATAGACGAGGGGATACATCCACAGAATTCATGGCTGGGTGTAAACTTACATATTGTAACATCACCCACGGAAAACTTACAACATAAAACATATACGAACAAATATGCATCCACGCCCTTAGGCGACCATCCATTACATGATCAGTGCGTGATAATGGCTAAGTAGCCGGGAACGTATTTCCAAGCGCGTATTTACACCACATCCCCAATACATTTCTAATTGTATTATAATATTATTTATATGTTAAACCCTCAATTTGTAACATAGAAAACCCTAACTATTGTAAAACTGTTAACTCCCCTCTCCGGAAGCTGAGTTAGCATTTAATCCGTATAAAGACTCAAAACGGAAGCCGGTAGCGACAGTTGCAGGTGAACGTAGATTCATGAAGAGTCTGCGTCGTGTATTTTTTAAGTGTCAAATATAGTTGAGAGTAGGGACACGAACCTTTCCTTAGATTTTTTATTAGAATACACGTACCAACCTGTAGACACTGGGTCAAATTGATCGAAATTGTCGAGAATTGCTTGGAGTGGGAAGGTTGTCTGCATGGGGGCTTGCTCGGAGAGACCGTTGGGACTAGCGCCGGCATGTAAATGAAGGAAAGCACTTTCTGACCCACGACCCCAGTTGATGATACTAACGGCGATACTTGTAATAATAAAAAATGGTGTGTTGTTTTGATTGTTGCCAAATTATCTTTAATGCTGATTTCATCGTTTAAAGAGACCTTTTCGAATATCCTGCCCATGAGTTGAGCAGTTAGTTATGATGCGTATCAGGATAATTATAAAGGTAGAATAAATAAACAAAAAAATATTCAAAAGCAATTAGCCTATGCTCTGCCAAGAAAGAAATATATACTGTTCAAACATCTAGGACGAGATTGAATAAGAAGGTTTCTAATTAGAGAAAATATAATAAATTACTTTATAGAACAAATTTAATCTTTGTGATAATAAAAGTTTAAGTGCAATTTTCTTCTCAGCAGGAGACGGTAAGAGTCACAGCAATAATAGCGGCGATCAAAAATTCAATAAAGAACCAGTTCCTATACTTTAGACTCCTGGAGACTTTTTTTGGGATGACGTCAAACGATTTTATTTAGTTCAGGGGTCATTACACCTCCCCACACACACCAAGATAGCCCCCTCAAGTTGACCCTACATGACCAATATCATTGCGCATTATTCCGTATTGCACAGTATTATTGACGGTGTAAGGATGGTATTGAAGAATGACACAATATATTGAACACATCAAAATGTACAGGCTAAACACGTGTACCTCTTCAATATCATCCCTACACCGTTAATATTATAAAATACGGGATATTGCGCAATTATATTGATCCTGTAGGCCCCCTTCACCTTTTGAACTTATATATTCATTCTGCCTGCCGTCTTAAGATTTCATTCAGATGAGGGTATACCCTCTCTGTTCTAATCATGTGAACTTAAAAGGAAAACCCTTTCAGGTGGGAAAAAAATCTTTTGCTCAACACGTTTAATCTGGCACGAGGTCCTCCTTTTTACCGAACAAAATTTCTTCCTTACTAAATAGTCTATGACAGTGGTTGTACTAGTAATTCGTGGGTGAAAACCGGCGCTTCTATCCTTGGCTGTGGAGTCACTGAGGAGACAAAGTGTGGTTTGGGGGAAGGTGCGTAGGGGGAGGGTATTAATACAAGATAAAAAAAAGATCAGCATTCTCCTTTGAGAGATTATCTCCAGTCATAACAGCATTATATTCGCTGGGGTTCGTCAGATACATAGAACGAAATCTCTTGGGATGAATTATTCACGCCAAGAGCTTTGACATAGCTCTTAGTTGATGGACCTGCTTCCAGTTACATCTGAAATGCAGAGGGGAGTCTGCAAGGAGAAATCCCACACGTTTACAGGGACACGAACGCACAAGAACACAGTTCGCAATGGGATTCAAATCACCTTAGGGTGTTACTCTAGTAGGACTATGCAAACTCGATCGTAAAGGTATGTTTCCCTCGGTGAGATTATTATCCTCCTGCCACAGCCAATGGTGGGTGACGCGCATCCTCCTACCTGGCATCACGTTTGGGTAAGCGCGTTGGACGGTTTGGTTGAAATAATCAGCCTCGTACTTTGCAGCTCAAATCAAAACAGTTCCGAAAACAAATAATGAGTGCTTTGGACAATCGTTAGACGATCATCATTAAGCCATGAACGATCATCGTTGAGCGATAATCGTACCGAGCAAAATGTACCTTAAACAGGGCCTTCGATACCAGAAGAGGCTGGATGACCGCATTGTGAACAGCTGTCCAGGATGCAACACTTCACCCCATACCATATAACAAATTATGGAAGACTTAATTGTACACAATCAAGCACGTCAACAACATACATTCTATAAAGGATTTGTGGGAAAACCCAGTTTCAGCTCTGGCATTCCTTGAGGAGACGGGACTGCTCGGACAGACAGTCTAGGGAACAACAACAACAACAACAACAACAACAACAACAACAGGGCCTTCGATAACGTGCTAGACTTCATAGTGTGATCTAAGAGATGCATGGTACCTTGCACACACCGTTGTAATGATTAGTGAAACATTGAAGGCATCAAGGGCATGACTTTGGTACTCCAGCGTGAGAGACTACGGAACTAACCACTACACCATCAGATTATGTGTTAGTGTCTTGTATGTGTATGTGTGTGTATGTGTGTATGTGTGTGTGTGTGTGTGTGTGTGTGTGTGTGTGTGTGTGTGTGTGTGTGTGTGTGTGTGTGTGTGTGTGTGTGTGTGTGTGTGTGTGTGTGTGTGTGTATGTGTGTGTATGTTTGTGTGTATGTGTATGTGTATGTGTGTGTGTGTGTGTGTGTGTGTGTGTGTGTGTGTGTGTGTGTGTGTGTGTGTGTGTGTGTGTGTGTGTGTGTGTGTGTGTGTGTATGTGTGTGTGTGTGTGTGTGTAATTGTGTGTGTGTGTATGTGTGTGTGTGTGTACGTGTATGTGTGTGTACGCACAAGTGCATGCGTGTTTCACTATGGTTTTGTATCACATAACAGTTAAAGCGAATAGATAAAGAAACCTGATAATCATGCACAGAAAGTAAGAGAAATTAAACGAAGATGGATCACATTACATCTCAGTCGTTACGAAAAATGGAATAGGAGAAAAACATCGTCCGCAAGTGAGCCGACCTCTATTTCTTGAACGGAAATCTCCTCTTTGTCCCTTGTTCGATGTCCTCCCTTCCTTCCTTCCTTCCTTCCTTCTACAACATTCTCAAGTTACATCTCCCCTCATTCAGTGTCCCCTCTTCATAGGAACTTCCATCCCCTCCTTCCCCCTCCCCCTCCCCCCCCTCTCTCTCTCTCTCTCTCTCTCTCTCTCTCTCTCTCTCTCTCTCTCTCTCTCTCTCTCTCTCTCTCTCTCTCTCTCTCTCTCTCTCTCTCTCTCTCGACTATTGGACATCCATCCTCTCCACCTCTCTGTGAATAAAATCGTCTGGCACAGGCTGGAACAAAAGTATATAAAGTACGGCACTATATACACGAGGTTAAGTAGCGTGCTTGACTTTGAGAATTATATCATTCTGTCTCCGTCACTGTAGCGCGTGTGTGTTCATATGCAGCTTATGAGAACGCTTTCACAGTGGAGGTCGTGGGTGTTTGTGGTTCTGCGAGATTGGCACATCGAACAATCAATGATAAACTGATTTAAACAGCGAGCTACTCGTGGTATGTTGTTGGAATGTGTGTGTGTGTGTGTGTGTGTGTGTGTGTGTGTGTGTGTGTGTGTGTGTGTGTGTGTGTGTGTGTGTGTGTGTGTGTGTGTGTGTGTGTGTGTGTGTGTGTGTGTGTGTGTGTGTGTGTGTGTGTGTTTGTTTGTGTGTGTGTTTATGTATGTTTGGTTGGTTGACGTCAACCGCTTAACAAAACCCTAACAATAGACTTTGCGTCGTACAAAGGTTGAGTTGACGATGGTAGAGGGCTATGTGGTAGGTGGCGGGTGTCAGGCGAATTAAGAAAGGGTCTATAGTGGTAGGCAGTGTGGCAGGTAGACTGTGGTAGAGGTAGATTAGTTGAAATGGCGTGACAGTAATCACATTTCCGTCTACAGGAGAGTAGAGAGGGGAGCTGGGCCGAAAGAAATAGACGGTAGGAAAGAAAAAGAGAGCAAGAGGAAAAGAGTGGGATAAAGAGAAAAATGAAAGGAAAGAGAGAAAAAGAATAGAAGGATAAAACAGAGTAAGAAGGAAAGAGAAAGTAAGAATAAAAGAGATGATAAGATGAAAAGAGAGGGAAGAGATAAAAAAAAAGAGAAGGAAGAAAAGAGGAGGGGGAGTAAGATTTCAAAGTAAGAAGAAGAGAGCGAAAGTACAAAAATGAAAAATAAATACAAGGAAAAAAAAGAAAAAGAGACGGACATGTAGAGCGAAAAGAGAAGAATAAAGAGAAAATCAAAGAGACAACGAAGATAAAGGATGAGTCACAATGAGGAGAGAAAATGAGGAGAGAAACGAAAAAGAGGGACAAAGGAATAAGTGAAGGAATGTAAAAAGAGAAGTAGTAAAGAGCAGTAAAGAGAAAATGGAAAAAAGAGAGGTGGTGGAGGAAATGGAGGGGAGAGAAGTAAAGGCGTGGAGGGTGACAGGAAATGGAGGAGAGGTAATGAGAGAAGAAAAAGAGCAGCTGGGGTTAGAGACAGAAATGAGAGGAAAAGAGAAACAAGAAAGAGAGTGAACGGGAAGAGAATAGAGATGGTAGGAAAAGAAGAGGGCATGAGAGAAGGAAGGACGAAGGAGAGTAAATGGGATAGAGAAAATAAAGGAAAT
>NC_134815.1:43975835-43980835 GCF_046742065.1 Oratosquilla oratoria | reverse complement strand
TATAGAATTCTTTGGGATTCTCTTTGGATTTATCAGCGATATTCATTTCGTGTTGTCGTTTTTTTTTATTGTCTTTTTTAAATCTCTCTGTATTATTACATAACTTTGATAGTCATTAGGTGCACCCGAGCACTTGTATTTATTATAAGCCTGTCTCTTTTTAGCAATACTTTTTTCAGTTTCTTTGTCAAGCCATTTTGGGCGAGCCTGATTTGTAAGTGTGAATCACCTTAGTAAGCGTATTTTGAAATATTTCCCACATCTGATCTACAGGTCTATCGCTTAATTTTGCTTCCCAATCTGTAAGCTGAAGTTCCTGACGTAGTCCTATGAACTGAGCTTTACTAAAATCGGGCATTTTAGATGCACATATATCTATTCTAAAAGAAATTAGCATTTTGAATCTAAGTTGTGGTCGCTATTTGCAATAGTTTCACCAACCTCCACATCGGTTATTATGCTTTCACGGCTAGTGATCAATAGATCGAGTAAGTTTCCATGTCTTGTGTTTTTTTTACGTGCTGAACTAAGTAACTGTCACCGAGAAAATCTATCAGGCGACTACCTATATGGCCATGTACATATACATATCCATTCAATGATCTTTTTCAGAATCAAGGATCATTGAAAATTATGAAAGATGGTAAGACACCAGGGTTGCATGGAAGTCACGCGGACTGTTTAACAAAGGAGGGTACGGTTATAGTGGATTGGGTAGTGAGGAGGGGAGAATGCTGGAGGTCTAAAGGGGTGCTTGTATATTTTTGCTTTACAAAGGAAAAGGGGACAAATGTGAATAAAGTAGCTTCAGAGAGATCAGTTTACTGAGCGTATTTGGAAAGGCATATAAAAGAGTGTTGACTGAAAGGATTAGGAGAGGAATAAGGGGAGTAATTGGCTAGGAACTGCAAGTAATGGAAAGGTAGATGGTGCGAGGATCAATATTTCATTAAATTAAACTTGCAAGAAGTATTTGACGAAAGGTAAGGATATTTTTTGGGCCTTTTGAATTCAGAAAAGGTCTATGACAGGGTAGACGGGAAGGCACTGCAGAAGATATTGCAAATATTTTGGATAAAGAGAAAGATGTTAAGAGCAGTTAAAAACTTTTACATGATTGGTGGAGCTTGTGTTATGGTTGAGAATGGTGAAAGTAACTGGTTTGAGGTAAATATGGGGCTGCACCAGGATTGTGTTCTGTCACTCTGGCTGTTTAATGTTTATATGGAGTGAAGTACAAAAGGTAAATGCAAGGGAGGTGGGCAGAGAAATGTTGATGTGTAGAGAGAGGAGATGGAAGTGAGAGGTTGGTTAGCTGTTGTTTACTGATGACTGGGACAGAGGAAGGCCCAAGGCGTGTGTGACAGAAGGAAATTGAAAATAAATGTAGATAAATGTAAGATGATGAGATGTATGAGTACATGGGGTGAGTGGCAATAAATTGGAGGTAAATCTTACGGGAGAGGTTAAAGGATGTGGGTAGTTTTTTAGGGTCACATTTAGCAGGATATAGAGGAGATAGGTGAACGAGTCCCTTGAGAATAAAGAAAATGTCTGTTGAGCAGGGGAGTGAGAAGGCAACATATAGATGTGAGTGGAGAACTGTTGTGAATAGACGATCAATTTACGCGGATCGAAAATATTTCTCTTTATCTCTATTTTTGCGTGAGAGGAAACAGAAGGAGGATCTACAAGTCAATGAAGCGCCTGCCTCTACTTTGGATGTGCTGTGTCTTGCTTCATTGCTTCTGACTCAGGCAGTGAAAGGGGAACAGGGATGACCCTTCATCCATGAGATCTAAGAGCAATAGTAAGAGGGAAATAAATGGGCGTAGGATGGGCGTGGGATGGGCGTGGGATGGGTACATGTCTTGGATAGCTACATCCCTTTATAAAGGTGAAGAAACCTTTAACATATAAACTCTGATGACCAACAGAAGGGTTCCAGAAATGCGGCATTTCAACACAAAAATAGATAGGGAGACATTATTAGTACGAGTGTGTGTGCCTCGCAGCAGAGCAGGCTAGATACTTGACCGCTGAAGTCTTCCTCCAGAAACCAACATGGAAGAAGGCAAAAGGAGCTGGTACTCACCGATTTCGACCGAAGGTTCCTCGCCTTGCAGGGAATGAGTGCCGTTACCCCGGCAGCAGCTGACACCTCCTTGGGAGAGTTCTTGGCGAAGTGGGGACCCTCTTCCCCGTCAGGGTCCTCCTCCTCCTCCTCCTCCCCCTCATGAACCGCCTCCACCGTCTCCACCATCTCCCCTTGCTCCCTCTCCACCTCTTCCACCGCTCGCTCTACGGCAGCCGCTGCCTCTTCGCCGGCCAGCGTGGCTGCGGCCGAAGACGAGACGGCATCCGGGGTGGGCGTGTGCCGTGGCGTGTCATCCGAGGGGGAAGAAGGGACGTCGACACCGTTGTGACCTGAGGAGCCTGACCTGACCTTACTCGTCACCAACGTCGTGTCTGAAAACAAAAGAAACAAGGTCACATACAGGAAATCGTTTCGTAAACCAAACATTATTTATGTATACAACAAGAGATTATCCGATGGAATCAGACAAAAACTTTTACATTAATAAAAACTAATGGTAACTCTTTTTATTTTTTTTTAACATACTGAGCCAAAGCCTTAACCACACGATATTGTTTTTCATACTTAACTTTCTTTTAACCCATGAAAGTTTTATAATTCACAGCAATATTGACATCAACATTGGAGCGCCAAATAGTGCTTTTTTTATATCGACAAAAATATCAATTTTTTTTTGCGAAATACGCATGAAAATACAACAGGTTTAGTTCAATACTTTATAAAAAAATATATCAAAATCTGATGACGGTTGTAAATTTTTTCAACGGAAACAATAGTCCAAAAGCCTTTTGATGATCAAAATGACTTAGAAGAAAATCTGCACATAAGCTCAAACACACACACACACACACACACACACACACACACACACACACACACACACACACACACACACACACACACACACACACACACACACTTCTTTTCTGAGCTCTCTTCCGGGAGGGAAATAGCTGTCGATCACGAGTCCAACACGTGATCCAAAGACCAAAGACCAAGTGAATACACACACACACACATTCCTGCGTCTATTTATACAAGCCGCGTAATGTAAACATTCGAACTAGTGACCTCAGGTCACTTGACGTCACGACTGTTTGGCTCATCCAGTTCCGTGGAAGGATCTGATTGGTTTCCTAGTGAATAGCTTCGTTCCTGCATATTTGTCAAAACCACAGTAAGTAAACATCCATGATGTTAGACGCTCCCTTTCAGTGGTTCTTAACCTTTTTACTACCATGCCCCCTCTAGGAACTGTTCTTTTCCTCCACGCCCCCCTTGCATCTATAGACCCCCCTTTGCAGGGGGGGCGGGGTCAATACATTGGAAGATTTGTATGGCTGGTAGACTTTTGAAAATAAAGTTAGTAATGACGATACTTCTGCATTATCTCATAAACTTACATCTACATTACTGACCCATTTCTTCTCAAGAAAATAACACGTAACTGGTCAAATTTCTACTTTTCTCCTGAGCCTTGTGCGCCCCCCCCCCTGAAAATCACTTACGCCTCCCTAGGGGGGCGCGCCCCCCAGGTTAAGAATCACTGTTCCCTTTATTAGATTCTAATTCACGAACTCGGGGCGCCGAGTTTACCTTCGAAGTGGCGGTCACGTGATCTATCGAGGCGAGTTAAGATCCTTCCTCCCCCATCTGTTTGTTCTATCCTTGGGATAAGGTCATATTTGATGCTTTACGTTGAACAATCATGGCGTCACTGTCATTCCTCCTAGATGGACTTTCACTAAATCCAGTGCAGACAAAATAACCTAAATGGCATTCCACACAATTTATACATTACAAGCATTTAAAAATAGTTAAATACATAAATGAATAAAATCAAAATAAATGAATAAACAAAATAGTAAATAGTAGATAAACATGTAGATAGGTGAATAAAGATAAACATACAAATAAAAATGAATAAATATATGAATAAATAAAAGTAAATAATGTGAGCACACTCTTAGTTACAAGATACTTTAATCCTTCACCAAGACCTTGGTCTCTTCATTATTATTCTGCATAATTTTTCCATAGTGGGAAGTATTTCTAATCTATTCTAGTTGCCACCATGCTATCTTACTCTTCTTTATCTCCATCATCATCTCCATCTCCATCATCATCTCCATCTCCATCTCCATCTCCAACTTCTTCTTCCTCTTCTTCTTCTTCTTCTTCCTCTTCCTCCTCTTCTTCTTTTTTTTTTTTTATTTCTAAACAATTCTGGTTACCACCATGCTATCTTACTCTTCTTTATCTCCATCATCATCTCCATCTCCATCTCCATCTGCAACTTCTTCTTCTTCCTTTTCTTCTTCCTTTTCTTCTTCTTTCTTTTCTTCTTTCTTTTCTTCTTCTTCTTCTTCCTTTTCTTCTTCTTCCTTTTCTTCTTCCTCCTTTTTTTCTTCTTCTTCTTTTTCTTTTTCCTTTTCTTCCTCTTCTTCTTTTTCCTTTTCTTCCTCTTCTTCTTTTTCCTTTTCTTCCTCTTCTTCTTTTTCCTTTTCTTCCTCTTCTTCTTTTTCCTTTTCTTCTTCTTCTTCTTATTTTTCCTTTTCTTCTTCTTCCTCTTCATTTTCTTCTTCTTTTTCCTTTTCTTCTTCTTTTTCCTTTTCTTCTTCTTTTTCCTTTTCTTCTTCTTTTTCCTTTTCTTCTTCTTTTTCCTTTTCTTCTTCTTTTTCCTTTTCTTCTTCTTTTTCCTTTTCTTCTTCTTTTTCCTTTTCTTCTTCTTTTTCCTTTTCTTCTTTTTCCTTTTCTTCTTTCTTTTTTCTTTTTCTTTTACTTTTTCTCGTTTCTTTTTTTCTTTTCTTCTTCTTCTTCTTCTTCTTCTTCTTCTTGTTCTTCTTGTTCTTCCTCTTCTTTTTGCCACCACCTCGGTAGCGTGGGCGTCCAACTGGAATCC
>NC_134815.1:43970835-43973335 GCF_046742065.1 Oratosquilla oratoria | reverse complement strand
AGAAGAAGAAGAAGAAGAAGAAGAAGAAGAAGAAGAAGAAGAAGAAGAAGAAGAAGAAGAAGAAGAAGAAGAAGAAGAAGAAGAAGAAGAAGAAGAAGAAGAAGAAGAAGAAGAAGAAGAAGAAGAAGAAGAAGAAGAAGAAGAAGAAGAAGAAGAAGAAGAAGAAGAAGAAGAAGAAGAAGAAGAAGAAGAAGAAGAAGAAGAAGAAAGACCATAAATAAAAGCAGATAACGAAGATCAAGATGAAGACAATTCAAATGAAAAAAGACAAAGAAAACAAAGAAAAGAAAGGAGACGATGGAAGCGAAAGAGACGAAGAAGATAAAGAGAACGAAGAAGTTGAAGAGAACGAAAACGAAAATATAAGACAAAAAATATAAAAAAACAAAAACAAGGACAAGAGGAGGAACGAGAAGAGGTAGAGCAAAGTTCTCAGCCACGCCACCACTCACCTCCCGAGGTGGTCACACAAGAGAGACTGGGGGTCATTGGCGGAGGCAAATCAAGTCTGTGGAAGAGGCAGATCGAGCAAGGTAGAGGCAACAGAAAGAGAGAAAGAGAAAGATGGAAGGAAGGAAAGGAGAAAGGAAAAAAGGAAGGAAGGAAGGAAGGAAGGAAGGAAGAGAGAGAGAGAGAGAGAGAGAGAGAGAGAGAGAGAGAGAGAGAGAGAGAGAGAATTCATCCTATTTATAAAGAACCTACTTGATGGCACATATTCCTGATGTACTTTTACACTGATGACACTACTCTCCCTTTCTCTATGTCTCCCTCTTGGTGTCTTTCCCAAGCAAAAATAACTTTTTGTAGAAAGGTTGTTGCAAAACAACTGCTTTCTGGCCTTTCTGTTTAATGAGAAACAGAGACACAGAGACAGAGAGAAAGTGAGAGACAGAGAGATAGATAAATAGAGAGAGAGAGAGAGAGAGAGAGAGAGAGAGAGAGAGAGAGAGAGAGAGAGAGAGAGAGAGAGAGAGAGAGAGAGAGAGAGAGAGAGTGGGGGGATGGGGAGAGTGAAAGAGGAAGGTAAGGATATGGGGAGGGAGAGGTATGGAGTGATAGAGAGATAGAGGAGGGAGAGGTATGGAGTGAGAGAGAGGTATGGAGTGAGAGAGAGAGAGAGACAGACAGACAGACAGACAGACAGACAGAGAGAGAGAGAGAGAGAGAGAGAGAGAGAGAGAGAGAGAGAGAGAGAGAGAGAGAGAGAGAGAGAGAGAGAGAGAGAGAGAGAGAGAGAGAGAGAGAGAGAGAGAGAGAGAGAGGGGGGAGTGAAAGAGGAAGGTAAGGATATGGGGAGGGAGAGGTATGGAGTGATAGAGAGAGGGGAGTGAAAGAGAGAGAGAGAGAGAGAGAGAGAGAGAGAGAGAGAGAGAGAGAGAGAGAGAGAGAGAGAGAGAGAGAGAGAGAGAGAGAGAGAGAGAGAGAGAGAGAGAGAGAGAGAGAGAGAGAGAGAGAGAGAGAGAGAGAGAGAGAGAGAGAGAGAGAGTGAGAGAGAGAGAGAGAGAGAGAGAGAGAGAGAGAGAGAGAGAGAGAGAGAGAGAGAGAGAGAGAGAGAGAGAGAGAGAGAGAGAGAGAGAGAGAGAGAGAGAGAGAGAGAGAGAGAGAGAGAGAGAGAGAGAGAGAGAGAGAGAGAGAGAGAGAGAGGGAGAGAGAGAGGGAGAGAGGACCAATTAACGTCTCACCTCCGTAACTAATGGGATGTAAATCGGCCCTGACAAGCAGAAAGTCTCCTCCCTACTCTAGGACGCCAAGGTTCTTTGCCGGCTTAATCTTTTGAAGAGGTTATTCTGAGCTCAGGGTGTCTGCCTGGAATGGCCCGACGCGGGAGAGGGGCGTGGGTAGAAGAGAGAAGAGGGGGAAGAGAGTCGAGGTATAGGTAGGGAAGATGAGAAGGAGAGAAAAGAGAGAATGAGGAGAGAGAAGAGGGGGGAAGAGAGCAGAGATATGGGTAGGGGAGATGAGAAGGAGAGAAAAGAGGGGGAAAAAGAGCAGAGATATGGGTAGGGGGCATGAGAGGGAGAGAAACGAGAATGGGGAGAGAGAAGAGGGGGAAGAGAGCAGAGATATGGGTAAGGAATATGAGGAGAGAAAAGAGAGAATGAGGAGAGAGAAGAGGGGGAAAGAGAGCAGAGATATGGGTAGGGAAGATGAGGAGAGAAAAGAGAGAATGAGGAGAGAGAAGAGGGGGGAAGAGAGCAGAGATATGGGTAGGGGAGATGAGAAGGAGAGAAAAGAGAGAATGAGGAGAGAAAAGAGGGGGAAGAGAGCAGAGATATGGGTAGGGAAGATGAGAAGGAGAGAGAAGAGAGAATGAGGAGAGAGAAGAGGGGTAAAGAGAGCAGAGATATGGGTAGGGAAGATGAGATGGAGAGAAAAGAGAATGAGGCGAGAGAAGAGGGGGGAAGAGAGTAGAGGTATGGGTAGGGAAGATGAGAAGGAGAGAAAAGAGAGAATGAGGAGAGAGAAGAGGGGGGAAGAGAGCAGAGATATGGGTAGCGAA
>NC_134815.1:43935835-43958335 GCF_046742065.1 Oratosquilla oratoria | reverse complement strand
CGTATATGCGCGTAAAAAATAAAAATATCGTCTACGAAATGTCAAAATATTCCGTCTGGGCAATCGAGGGCGGAGAGATCCCAGGAAAGGACCACTTTTCGATGGTCACGTTGGCTTTTATTTGTTATTTTTTCTTTTTTATTATTATTTTTTATCAAGCTAACTACATAAACTACATGGATATCTTACTTTGGGTCAGGTCTACTCTTCATATGGATAAAATCGTGTAATATTCAAACTTAAACGAGTAAATAGAAAATATCACATAAGTAAACAAGCAAATGAATATAAATCAGCAAACTAACGATAAATAAATAAATTAACACTAAATGAATAACTGACCAATAAATAAATGATAATAAACAAAGATAAATAATAAACAAGCAAGTAAATAAACAAATAAAAAAAGAGGTCGCCATAGTACAAGGATGAAAATGTACCAGATGCCTAAAATGCTATTACGAAATTTCACGGTCGAAGACCTCATGGAAATTCACAATCTGTATCCAGATGTGCGGCTCCCGTGCCGTGGTCGGTTTGACCTCTGTCTCGTGAGGATACGGTTTTAGCCCAAAAGGTCATCGGTAGCTACCACTCACCCGAGCTGTCTCAGCGGCAAGGTGAAGACGCTGACCAGAACTGAGAATCCCTCGGTTTGCTTTCCGCAACGCTGAGCAACTCTTCCAAAAAAGCAACAGACTTTATGGGTATTGTTTCACTTGATAATCTATTATTATAATTAGATTACTGTTATCATTACCATCATCATCTTTATATTCGTCTTCGTCTTCTTACTATTATCATTATTATTCCATATATCTTATCTACAGGGTAGTTCGAATGTCTTGTTACCCCTACCAATAGAGGTACAAGTATTACAGTAATACAAAATACATGTCCTGGATTCAGTTTATTTAGTGTAAGAACAGTAGAATAAAATAAGAACACTGGAATAAAATGTTTCCATTGCAATATTGTTATTTTAGGTGGAGCTAGTTTGTCAAATCTTCCAGTGAAGTCATGTCGCATAGCCCCCGTTATGCTCTTGCCTGAATACACACACTCATGTGCCCATACACTTACAAGCAGCCTGAATCTAGGACATGTATTTCATGTTACTGTAATACTATTGGTAGGGGTAACAAGACATTCAGACCACCCTATATTATGTTATCAACTGATTTGATTGACTTATCTGTATATTTATTGCATCTGGGGGAGGTGGGGAGCTGAATTTTAGCAAGAAAGTATTCATGACAACTCAAAGTTCCATTCAACACAGAATAACCCCGTTATTTCTATCATCTTCAGACGGAACAACCTCGCATTAAATTTGTATATTACAAAGCCCTATGACCCCCTATCCCATCTCCCACCTTCTATTTAGGCTACGGCAAACTAGCCTGTATTTCAAGGGACCAGTCTTCCAGGTTGAGCTGGATGAGGGCTAGAATCACAACCAAGAGAACCTGTCTGAACATACAAGAATTACTGGAATCTTCTGAAATATCTCGATGCTGGAAGGAGCCTGGAACACGATTCCAAATGATTTCCATAGTGTGGTGTCTTTTGAGTTCCATTCGACCGTGCGTTTATGGTCAAAGCGGAAACAGCAGCGTTAGGGAAAAAGGAAAAATGGAAGGAAAAAAGAGAGAAAGAGAACGGGGGGAGCTGGAATCGGGGAAGGGTCAGAAGGGAAGACCTCCTACTCGTATCCTCCTCTTCCTCCTCCTCTTTTTCCCACACTCTCTGTTACTCCTATCCTCCTCCCTTTATTTTTTTCTCCCCTCTCTTCCTCTTCCTCTTCCTCCTTTTCCGCCCTCCTATCACTCCTAGCCTCCTATTACTGCTACTCCTACGTCATCACTATCCTCCTGCCTTTATTCTCCTCCTCTTCATCTTCCTATACTTTATTCTCATTTTCCCTCCATGATTTACTCTGTTTCTTCTTATTTCTTCCTCTTTTCCTCCTCCTCTTACTACAAATCCTTCATCTGCTCGTCTTCCCCCTCTGCCTACTCCTTCTCTTTCTATATCTACCTCCTCTTTCTCCTCTCTCTATTCCTCTTCTTCCTCGATTTACCTCTCTTCCTCACCTAAGCATACCCCTTATTCCTCCTCCTTTTTGTCCTATACATTCTCTTTACCCAGAAGCCGCTCTGAGTGAAGAACAACACTCGTTCAATGGGAAAATAATCCGTTTTTGATGGAAGCTTCGTGGCCGGAAACTTCTCCACGACCAACCGGATAGAATGTCAGCCTCTAACGCTCGCGGACAAGTGGTCTCGGCTCTCGAGGACCTCTGCGGTATGGGGCATAATGCGGTCGGGCGAGCCGCGGCCTCCGAGCGGGGACAGCGCCGCTCGAACACACACACATGGGAAGACAAGCATGATGTCTATTTCCCGTTCAAGCCTACTTGGCCGAAATTGCCTCTCCTACCTTTTTCAGTGCGGAAACGTATTCGGTTAAACTTTGTTCTGGCTAAAGATGCGTTATGTTCGGTGCGACTATCGCTCAACGATGATCGTCAAACTGTTGACTAGAACAGCGTTTTTCATTTTTCTTTTACTGCGACCCACAGCAAGAACCATAGTTTACATCGCGACTCATAGTACTTAGGTGTAATAAGATATATATATATATATATATATATATATATATATATATATATATATATATATAATATTATATATATATATATATGTATATATATATATATCATATAATAAAATATATACTGTATATCCACATGTATAATATATGTGTGTCTGTTTATATATAAACACACACACACACACACACACACACACACACACACACACACACACACACACACACACCTACACACACACACACACCTACACACCCACACACACACACACACACATATATATATTTATACATATATCTATATATATATATGAAATAGAGATAGTACGATATCTAAAAATGCGGAGAGTAAGTGAGCTCACTAAAGATTAGTAAAGACAGGAAAAAAAAAAAAGATGTTTGGTACGGAACTGTCGACTAGCTATTCAATCGTTACTCATCAAATAAGGTTGTTCCAATATTGTAACCTTATATATATATATATATATATATATATATATATATATATATATATATATATATACTAATATATATATATATATATAATATATATATATATATATATATATATATATATATATGGAGAGAGAGAGAGAGAGAGAGAGAGAGAGAGAGAGAGAGAGAGAGAGAGAGAGAAAAGAAAAGGGGAAACGGAGAAGGAAAGAAAGAAATAAGATAGATATTTCAGGAAACTTTCATTTTTCATCCTCATCTCTTTCTCCTCCTTGCTCTCACTTGCATATCTTTAATTTCATTTCTTTTTTGTCGCGACCCATTTTATTTTTCACGCGACCCACTGAAGGATCGAGACCCACAGTTTGAAAAAACGCTGGTCTAGAACATTAGTTCTTTGTTTTTGAAGGAGATTGTTTTCCTTCGAGCTGCACAGCACGAGGCTGATGATCTTAACAGAACTTATCAACGCGCTTACCCAAATATGATGCCAGGTAGTAGGATGCGCGTCACCCGACATTGGCTGTGGCAGGAGGCTAACTATCGCACCGAGCAAAAGTACCCTAAGAGTGGACGATTTCATTCAGCTGAAATGTGGACTCTAATCCACCGAGACTCAGTTGCTCCCGAGTTGTACCTCATGTTGATAAAAATCGCCTTGCAGCATTAAATTAAGAAAATATATAAAGTACGTTACTGTGTTAAAGGGGTCATTGATGTTGAATGTTTACTTTATATTTTTCTCAACTGTCGTTGAATGTAAATTTCTTATTTTCATTTACCCTTTTTTTGATCATGTTAGTACACTGTATAATTGTGTACATTTGTATACGTGCGCCCGTGCGCACACGTGTGTGTGTGTGTGTGTGTGTGTGTGTGTGTGTGTGTGTGTGTGTGTGTGTGTGTGTGTGTGTGTGTGTGTGTGTGTGTGTGTGTGTGTGTGTGTGCCTGTGTGTGCCTGTGTGCGTGGATATGTGTATTCACGTGTGTGTATGTATGTACATACTAGAGTAATATAGTAGCACATAAGTACATACACAATCGTGGACATGCAATGTTTAATTCATCAAACTACAAACGATTGCTGAGGAACTGAGCAATAAACCTCGCATCAGGTATCAGACCACACGAGACACAAACGGCCCAATGCTTCTACAAAACCTTCAAGAACGGAGAAAGCACTCCTTAAGGACCATCGTCCTTATATCAGGAGGGCACACGAGTGATAATTGTCACTAAAGTAGAGAGCCACGTGTCATGCAGCGTTCAAGAATACGCTTGTAAACCCAAAGAGATTAGGATGGGTTGGCTGCTGAAGTGAGATCGTTAAGCCAAAGTGCCAAACTGTTGAGCCAGATCGCTTTCCTTGTCACCGTATTATCACATTTAAGCTCGTTCATTACTTAGAGGTTGTTCACAAGTATGCAAGTGTTAGTGAGCTGTCGGTGATCATGATGATGGTGTTGGGTGGTGGCGGAGGATGGTGTTGTTGTTGTTGTTGGCGGTGGTGGTTGATAGTTGATGATGATGATTGTTGTTGTTGTTGTTGTTGGCGGTGGTGGTGGTTGATAGTTGTTGATGATGTTGATGTTGATGTTTATGATGTTGATGTTGATGTTGATGTTGATGATGTTGATGATGGTGATGATGGTGATGATGGTGATGATGGTGATGATGGTGATGATGGTGATGATGGTGATGGTGGTGATGGTGGTGGTGGCAGTGATGGTGGTGATGATAAAGGTGGTGATGGTTCATGATGATGATGATGATGATGATGATGATGATGATAATGATAATGATAATGATAATGATAATGATAATGATAATGATAATGATGGTGATGGTGATGGTGATGGTGATGGTGATGGTGATGGTGATGGTGATGGTGATGGTGATGGTGATGGTGATGGTGGTGATGGTGAAGGTGATGGTGAAGGTGATGGTGAAGGTGATGGTTCATGATGATGAAGATGCTTGATGATGGTGGTGATAATGATAATGATAATGATAATGATAATGGTGGTGGTGGTGGTGGTGGTGGTGGGGACGATGGAGGTGATGATGGAGGTGATGATGGAGGTGATGATGGAGGTGATGATGGAGGTGATGATGGAGGTGATGATGGAGGTGATAATGATGGTGATGATGGAGGTGATGATGGAGATGATGATGATGATGGTGATGATGGTGATGATGATGATGATGATGATGATGATGATGATGATGATGGTGGTGGTTCATGATGATGAAGATGCTTGATGATGGAGATGCTTGATGATGAAGATGGTGATGTTGATGGTGATGATGATCGTGATCGTGATCGTGATCGTGATCGTGATCGTGATCGTGGTGGTTGTGGTTGTGGTTGTGGTTGTGGTGGTGGTGGTGGTGGTGGTGATGGTGATGGTGATGGTGATGGTGATGGTGATGGTGATGGTGATGGTGGTGGTGATGGTGGTGGTGATGGTGATGGTGATGGTGATGGTGATGGTGATGATGATGATGATGATGATGATGATGATGATGATGATGATGATGGTGATGGTGATGGTGATGGTGATGGTGATGGTGATGGTGATGGTGATGATGATGATGGTGGTGGTGGTGGTGGTGGTGGTGGTGGTGGTGGTGGTGATAGCGAAAATGATAAAAACTACTTTGGTCATTCTTTATTTTAGCTCTTCTATCTAATGATTATCTGGTCCCCGATGTCACAAAAAAACTACCGACCTTATGTTACAAGGGATTTCGTTCGATAACTGTTCCCAATATATCCCCACATTCCCTAACCCTCACATGCCTTCACATTACACCATAATTCGTGAAGACAGTAAACATAAAAAAATAAACGTAACAAATCCTAACAATACGTTCATCGCGTTCGGTAAATGAACACCTCTAAATGTGAGTGATAACGTGACAAGTAATTACGTTGTATGTATTTGTCACTGTGGTAGTGGAGACATCAAAAGTATGAAAATGATGTTTGTATCATCAATTTTTTTTTTACATAATATGCACTTACGTGATATTTATTTCTGATACACACGAAAACATCACTGCTGATATATTTAGAAAAAAAATTGCTACTTAATCTGGATACAGTACCTATTACTGTCTCCGTCAAACTAAGTTTTACACTTTTTAAAGCAATACGAGATTTAGCATTTCTTAACAGCAACAGAACATAATTGTACTATTTTACCTCTTAAAACTGCCATTCCAATTCTTTGCGTCCATGTGACTACACTCACCCACTACCTAGTTTCAAACAAGCCCGTGGGTCCCCGTGAATTATTGGAACCAGGTGCGACAGCAAAGTCTTCCACAAACGACCGAGCAACAGGAGTCCACTCGTTCAACCATCGTCCATGACTTCGACTACGTCTTCCAGTCGAAAGAGAAAGAGAACTACGCTTGATATTGTAAGTGAACTTATCAGAAGTCGAAGCCATTGCCATGACTCAGTGTGGCTGGCCTGCCAGGGCAAGTGGTAGTCACTGGTGGCCGTTATGGAATTATCAAACCTGTTGTTAGTTTAAGTGATCACTACAGACTTTTTGGCGTGTTAAGTCTCAGGAGTATTGTGGAATAGTCTTTCCTTCAGGTTTTATTAATCTACAGACCGAATCGCGTTGACACTGAGGTAACGACCACCCAAGACGCTGATCAACACAAGACCTATCCATACCAATGATTACTCGTACATCGTTTCGAAACAAGAAGTCTACAATGAAACGCAGGGCAACGATGGCAACGTTGATAATAGTACCTATCTCAATTACAAAGCTGAGGAATTCACATACACATATTTCGAAGGATCCTAGTATTGGAACAATGCACTGAATATTCAGAGGCGGCACGGTTTTCCTTCCACCTCCCCTAGGGAACAGAGTAAATGGAATTGTGATCATCTGTAACCAATTAAGTCGAAACAAGTCAAGACGCGCATTCACACGCAAAGACCAATTCACCCGCCTCTTCCCATCTCAGCGCACGAGTACTTTGAACGTAAGAGCATAAGAATGGAGAAGACTGCAAGAGACCATAAGACCTATACTAGGCAGTTCCATGTCCCTTATCACCTGTCATCCCTATTCATAAACTTATCTCTTAAAAGAACCAATTGCTTTAGCGCTCTCTACGTGGTTACTAACGTTAACTACTCTGTTGATAAACCGATCCTTTGTGGTTACCTTGGCTGACGACAGACCCTTTCATTCAGTTCAGGAACGATATTCTGAATAAAGGTTTCAGAAAAACATCGACCACAGGCTTCAGTACGAATATACGCTTTTAGGCCCTGTTCACACCAGCGGTTTCAACCGCGGGGGTTCAATTAATGGAGGCGGTTACACCCAACCGTGCAGTTTTTACTCGACTATGTGGTGCCGCCACAGTTTCCGCGCGGTTCAAACCGCTAGTGTGAACATGGCCTTGCGTCCCGCCATGATCTTTTATCCGGCTGAGCGAAAAAAAAATTCTCATTCAAATTCTGAACCAAAAAGTTTACGTGTAAATGGAACATCGTTTGAAATATGAAAACGACGAAATAAAATAAAAAGTACAGCCATTACAGAAAATGTAGGAATTCCGGATCTATGTGATCCTTGATTACTGACATTCCAGTTTACGACCACAGTTTTGAGCAAAATGATGAGGTGAAAATTGTACACGCTCAAGAACGATGTCATTTGGAAAAAGAATGAAGCTAAATTGAAATATATTGAATTGGACTTTCTTGGGTCAGACAGGGCCGTGACAGTTGATATTTCCAGAACGAGGTCAGACAACTTCATACATTTTGGAAAGTATGAACAAACATACTTTCCAAAATGGAAACAAGGGAAAAGGGGACAAGTGTGAATGTAGTAATTTCAGAGGGATTAGCCTGTTGAGTGTAGTAGGGAAGGCTTATGGGAGAATCTTAATTGAGAGGATTAGGAGAGGAACAGAAGGAGTAATTGGTGAGGAACAGTGTGGATTTAGGACGGGTAGAGGTTGTGTAGATCAGATCTTTGTGGTAAGACAGATATGTGAGAAAGCTATAGGAAAGGGGAAGGATGTTTTTTGGGCTTTTATGGATCTGGAAAAGGCTTATGATAGGGTAGACAGAAAGGCACTGTGGGAGGTTATGCAGATTTATGGGATAGGAGGAAAGCTTTTGGGAGCTGTCAAGAGTTTTTATGTGAGTAGTAGAGCATGTGTTAGGATTGGAAATGGAGAGAGTGAGTGGTTTGAAGTAAAGGTGGGACTTCGTCAAGGATGCGTTATGTCGCCCTGGCTGTTCAACTTATACATGGATGGGGTGGTGCGAGAGGTGAATGCTAGGGTAGTGAGTCAGGGATTGGAGATGGTTAAAGAAAATGGAGAAAAGTGGGAGGTGAGCCAGCTGTTGTTTGCGGACGACACTGCGCTTGTGGCAGGGTCAGAGGAGGGATTGAGGAAGCTGGTGGCAGAGTTTGGGAGAGTATGTGATAGAAGAAAGCTAAAGATAAATGTGGGTAAAAGTAAGGTGATGAGATGTACAAGGGGTGAAAGTGGCAGTAGACTGGAAGTGAACATTAAGGGAGAGCGACTGGAGGAAGTGGATAGTTTTAGATACTTGGGTGCAAGTGTAGCAGGAAAAGGTGGAGTGAAGGTGGAGGTAGAATGTAGATTGAGAGAAGCGAGTAAATGCCTTGGTGGTTTAAAGAGTGTAATGAGAAATAGACATTTGGGAATGGATGCGAAGAGGAGACTGTATGAAGGAGTGATTGTGCCAACAGCACTGTATGGGGCAGAAACGTGGAACATAAGAGAAGAAGAGAGAAGGAGTTTGAATGTGTTTGAGATGAGGTGTCTGAGAAGTATGGTGGGGGTTACTAGGCTAGATAGAGTGAGAAATGAGGAGGTGAGGAGGAGAACAGGGGTGAAAAAGGATTTGGGAGAGAGGGTTGATGAAAGAATATTAGGATGGTTTGGACACATGGAAAGAATGAGTGAAGAAAGATTAGTAAAAGAGGTATGGAAGGCAGATGTGGAGGGAGTGAACATGAGGGGACGTCCTAGGATGAGGTGGATGGATGGGGTGAAGGGGGCTTTGGGGAAGAGGGGAATGTCTGTTGAGGAAGGAAGGGAGAGGACGGAAGACAGAGGTGAGTGGAGAATGGTTGTATATGGATGATGTTGTGACTGCATGAGGAGGAATGGGCGGGGGGGGTGGGGGGGGTGGGGTAGTATGTGTGAGTAAATTTTGACGCAGCCCGAAGGGATTTCTCCCCGTCCTCTCCTTATATGCAAAGGGGGACGGAGAGGGGGGGGTCGCCGATTAAATGAAGCGGCCTTGCTGTGGATGTACTGTGTCTTGCGACACTGCTTCTGACCCAGGGCGGTGGGCAGGGTGCAGGGATGACCCGTCATCCAGGAGGTGCTCAGATGAGAGGAAGGGTGGGAGGGGTGTGGAGTGTATTTAGGGATGAAATGGGTGGGAGTGTTTTTATGCCTTTCCTTTTGTGGCTACCTCCCTTGGAAGGGGGAAAAAGCCTTGGTATATGTATGTATGTATGTATGAACAAACATACATTTATACAACCCCCACGCACGCATACACGCACGCACGCACGCACACGCGCGCGCACACACACACACACACACGCACACGCACACGCGCGCGCGCACGCACACACACACACACACACACACACACACACACACACACACACACACACACACACACACACACACACACACACACACACACGCATCGACGGTGCAGTGGTACCGTTCTCGACCGCTAATTGAGCGATCCGAGTTCGAGTCCCACCCAGGGTTCAACAAAAAATCGGCATCACTGCACAAAGAGCCAGCACCCCAACTCTGGTGGGCAAGAAATTGTGTGTGTGTATGCATATGTGCATGTGCGTGCGCGCGCGCGCGCGCGTGTGTGTGTGTGTGTGTGTGTGTGTGTGTGTGTGTGTGTGTGTGTGTGTGTGTGTGTGTGTGTGTGTGTGTGTGTGTGTGTGTGTGTGTGTGTGATTCACCTTGGTGTTTGGATCATGTGTTGGACTCGTGATCGACAGCTATTTCCCTCCCGGAAGAGAGCTTAAAGCTCGTATGACCGATCTATGGGTAATGCTATGATCTTACACGCACACACACACACAACTCTTCACCCACGAGAGTTGGAGTAACGATTCGAAGCGCAGCGATACTGAAATAATTTCAGCCCTGGGTAGGATTCGAACCAGGTACCACCGCTACCGCCATACTGACAGTCTGACTCAATCAACCGCGCCGTGTGTGTGTGTGTGTGTGTGTGTGTGTGTGTGTGTGTGTGTGTGTGTGTGTGTGTGTGTGTGTGTGTGTGTGTGTGTGTGTGTGTGTGTGTGTGCGTGCGTGTGTGTGTGTGTGCGTAAGGTCACAGAATTACCCATAGATCGAGCCATTTGAGCTCTGGCTTCTCATGCGGAAGGGTAATAGCTGTTTAACATAAAAATCTCCTTCAGAGTTTCGATGAGGTAGACGGTTTGTACAGGGAGTCATAAATCACTATACACACGTAGTACTTGTTGCTAAATACCTGATATATAAAACAATACAAGAAAAAACTTTCTGCCGTCAAGTAAACACTACAGAAAATATAAAGCATGTTCATCAAGTAATATAATATTTGTATGATAAATAAAAGAGCAGGTTAAGGTACCAACGCCAGGTAACAGTAACTCATAAGGCAAATGGTTGGAGTCTGCAAGCAAGAAAGCCATCGTGTAACGTCAGAAAGAGCACAAGAAACCTCCAAGCTTCAAAAAGAAAACTAAAAAACAGAAAAAAAAACGAATATCTTTCATGCCGCCTCAAAGTACAAGTACCTGTTTTTGAAAATAGAATTAGACAACTAAACATAGGAATAAATAAAACATCCCTTTTCCTCGAGGCTATTCCATTCACCTTAATACTAATAACTGTTCCCTTCTGGCGTCGTCCCACCCCCTTCTTCCCCCCAAACACTTTTCTTAATGAAGACATACGGTGGTGCTTCCCAGGGTCCTAATACGTTTCTGAACACACGGAAACGGCTCGGGACTAGCAACCGACACACCACCACCCCGACGCCGTGCCGCCGCCGCCACCACCGAAGACACGAACAGGCAAACAAACAGACATTGGTTTCGAAAGACACAAAGGACAAAGAGGTTAGACCGTAAGGGTCACCCGGGACTTTCATTCATTTGTTTGTTTACGATCTAATCATTTATTTGTCTACGTAGATATTTTGTTTATTGTTTTTTTGTTGTTCACTTATTGGTTTATTTAAGCATTCATTCATTTATTTATTCATTTGATTGTTTGAATATTTATTCATTCACTTATCTATCTATTCATTCATTTTTTCTGGGTTATATTTATTTATTTTATTTATCTATATATTTATATATTTATTCATTTGTTTATCCTTCATACATTTCCTTATCTACTCTTTATCTATCTTTATTTCCGATGTAAATATCAGGGATTTAGCCAACGAGTAAATCACACTAATTTTCAAATAAAAAAGTTAAACTCACGTATCATGACCAAGTCTTAAATAGAGTTTAGTCTAAAGAAAAGTAAATTATTGAATGTAAGGACGTTTGAACATGTGGCCAGTTATGCTACCAGACGTGCAAGGAATGTCACAGCAAATTCGATTTTAGGTATTTTGTCTTCGCAACATAGACTCGTATATCTGTGGAGGGCGGGGTTGATTATACAGATCTTTTTTGTCAATCTTTATGTCATTCTATTAAAAGAATAAAAGAATCCCTCAATATACACACACACGCACGCACACACACACACAAACACATGTAGACACACAAGCACATACACACAAACACATACAGACACAAATACACACACACACACACGCATGAAAACGGATATACAGAATGTAAGGAGGCAACAAACGACACGTTGATTTTGCAGTTATGTATAAACATATCAAAGATCCTTCCCCCTTATAGATGGGGTTCCAAAGTCAAAATTCACACCCGTTACGTACACATAACAATCCATCTGACATCGTGCGTCCCAAAGAGACAAATAAACAAATAAAGAAATGAATAAATTAAACTATTCCGTGGCCAAAACGTCCACCTATGGCCACCCCCGTGGCCCAAACGTCCAAGGTTGCGGGCCCATGGCCTAAACTTTTGAGGCGTGAACGTTTGTGGCCCAAACGTCCGAGTTGTCCCTCTCATCACAGCACCTCGTGGACAAAGAGCCAACTCCGCACCCAGCCACGCTGATTGGGTAGAAATCCATGAAGCAGCAGCAGCAGCGGCAGTTCGGTCGTAATGACTCTGAATCCGTGAATCGCTGGTGATGGCGGAAGAGGGGTCGGGTCGGGACGGGACGGGGCCGCCTGGGTACGAACGATAATCCGGGAAGAGCGACGAATCTGCAGAACGTCAAACCAGATCGTTTCCATTCCTCTCTCATGGACGACAGGAAATGACGTTATCACCTCTTGACAATGGTCTATCGATGGAGGGCGTAATACCCACATACCAACTTTGGGCAATGACACAAGTCGGAAACCGAAATGCCGAGGATCTCGTATGGGTCTGTGACATCAAATGGTAAAATGAAATAGGGTAACACAGAAAAGAATTCAATATCAAAGAATAGGATACATTAGGATAAAATAGATTACAATGTAGACAATATTAGAATAGAATGGATTAGTATACAATAGCAGAGAATAGAATATGACATAGTAGAATAAAATAGATTATAATAAAACAGAAGAGATTAGGTTAGAATATATGCTTAAGTATATGTATACATTTGTACATACACACACACACACACACACACACACACACACACACACACACACACACACACACACACACACACACACACACACATATATATATATATATATATATACATATATATGTGTGTGTGTGTGTGTGTGTTTTTGCGTGTGTATGTGTGCACTGTGCAGCTTATCTACTCATCTCAACTCGGATGTACTTCTCAGATAGACCAACAGAACCGCTTTTACATCATTCCAGTCCATTACCCCAAGTGTTGCCGTCTCACATATCGTGGTATTGATTCTACACTTCCATTTCCTTTTCCCCATTAATGCTCTTCCTGATACCCCTCTCAGGCTACTTAAACCTTTTACAAATTGAGGACATTTATCTTTGTTCTAGCTACCGCCATGCGATTTTATTCAGAGAAGAGAACTCCCCAAACAAACAGCAAAACTATTGAAGTGCTTTAGATGCCTTCCGTTTAATCTATTTGTGTGTTATTTTCAGATTAAATTTTTCGTTGATTAAATCTTGGTGTCACTAGGTGATTTTATCAAATTAAAGGGGATCCTTTGACAGTCAATGGTTTAATCTCGCTGTCCAATGTCACATCCGTCTGTCTGAGCCTCTGAGCACTTCCTCTTGCTCCATCTTCCTCCCTGCTGAATCATTAATCAGTGCATTATCTCCCTTCTCACTTACCTTAACTTTGCTCTTCACTAAACTCCCATCTTCCTCCACACGTCTCTTCTTAAGTTTTCCTAAGTCCATGGAAAGCCTCCATGCTATCTTTCATCATACACAACGTACATATATGGAGAAAGCAATCTTTAATGCAGAATCTGATGAATTCTGCAGTGGTGATTGCGCTGTTTATTGTGGAATTTGTTCTTCATATTCTTCTGACAATACAAAAATTTTCTTCGTTCGTCTGTTGAAAAAGAACTCCAAATTCCAGATCAAACTCTCTAGATGTCTTTAAGGAGAATGATGTCGGGTGTCGAGCGGCCTTTGCTTATATGTGGTGAATGCGTAGGTTACACTATCGAGACTGGAGGGTGCGTCTCTCATTGCAGTCTGACTCAGCCAATCAGCGTGCCAGAGAAGCGTGCTCTGGTTGTTGGTAATCTGCGATGCGATGGGAGGTTTATTTCTGGGAAGAGTTGTATGTTGATGCCCAGTTTACCGGTACAACTTCTGTGGTCCTCAGGCTATCACTGTATGCAGCTTCTGTGGTCCTCAGGCTATCACTGTATGCAGCTTCTGTGGTCCTCAGGCTATCACTGTATGCAGCTTCTGTGGTCCTCAGGCTATCACTGTATGCAGCTTCTGTGGTCCTCAGGCTATCACTGTATGCAGGTTCTGTGGTCCTCAGGCTATCACTGTATGCAGCTTCTGTGGTCCTCAGGCTATCACTGTATGCAGCTTCTGTGGTCCACAGGCTATCACTGTATGCAGCTTCTGTGGTCCTCAGGCTATCACTGTATGCAGCTTTTGTGGTCCTCAGGCTATCACTGTATGCAGCTTCTGTGGTCCTCAAGCTATCACTGTATGCGGCTTTTGTGGTCCTCAGGCGATCACTGTATGCAGCTCGTGTGGTCCTCAGGCTATCACTGTATGCAGCTTCTGTGGTCCTCAGGCTATCACTGTATGCAGTTTCTGTGGTCCTCAGGCTATCACTGTATGCAGCTTCTGTGGTCCACAGGCTATCACTATATGCAGCTCGTGTGGTCCTCAAGCCATCTCTTTTCGGTTGTTTGTGGATGATCCTGGTGTTTGCTTCGAAAGGGTGGCAGTGGTAGAACCGATGATCACCGGGCTCACTTTTTGGGAGGAGCTTGTAAGAGGAAGGCAGCTCTTCTTGATTACGAAGCTGGAGGCTTGTTGTGCTTTGTAATAGATGATTAGTTAAAAGTTTCCGGCGAGGTCAGTAATCTTGACTTGATTTTGAATTCTTTTCTTTATTGATTTCTCTAATGTTCGGTAATGTAAACAGAGGGTATGTAGTTTCCGTGGTAGAGTAAATTATCTGGCGTGTTGTCTTTGTGTCGTTATTTTGCCACGAAAGCGGCCATACGATGTTTTATGACCTCATCTGACCCATGCCGAATGTATATTATTGGCTAGGATCTGGGATATTCGTCTTAATTTACTGTTAGTGGAGGTCCGGAGGGAGCAGTAATTGAAGACTCTCTTAGAAAAAACTCGAAGACTCTGCCGCGATAACTCTCGGGGTATTCCCTGGCGGGGTTTCGAAAAAATCCTAAATGGAGAAGCTGCTGATGCTGCAGTGGACTTAGATGTCAAGGAAGAGTAAGCGTTGGTGTTCTGCTTCGTGCGTAAAGTCAAGAATACGTGTCTTTGATGTTATTGCTGCTATCATGGACCATATTTACCAGCGCTTGTATCCTCATGGACACTCTCACGTCTCCTTCTTGCGTTATCTAATATTTCACATGTTGGTTTAGTTAATGTCTTCGATGTATTTCGCATTAAGTGATGGCTTTAGACAAAGATGTTCATAGAAATATATTTCTTGCAATGATCCTAAGTGTAGCTTTGTATTGTATATATGTATATATATATGTGTATACATATATATATATATATATACAGTATATATATATATATATAATATATATAGATATATAAGTACATATATATATATATCATATATATACATATATATGTATATATATATACATATGTATATATATATCTATATATATATATATATATATATATATATATATTATATATATATATATACACACATACATATTAGCAAAGAACGCCTGGTCGTGGCCCCGTAGCTACTCTGTCGATATGGACATACATTTGGGTTGTAGAAACGAACCTCCGGTGCAAGGTTTTAGGTGACAAAGTAAATCTTCTTAGACGGAGAGAGAACCACAATCAATAGTTAAAGTTTTGACACACGAAGTCGATATATTCGTCTATTAGAACATTACTATACAGGCTCCAGCTTGAAAGCATTAATAGAAATAAAGCTGTACAATGCTTAACTCTTTCGATACAGAAGGCATTTTTATTTCTAATTTTGCTTTATTCTTTTTATTTATATTTTCACTATCTCTCCTTTCTGCTACCCTTCATTTTCTTCTTGTTCCCAAGGATATGGGTGCTGGTTGTAGGCAATTGGAGATAATTCCTCATATGGTTAAAAAAAATTCTGGCAACAGTTACAATAAGAACTAAAAGAGTGAAACGCAAGGAAAGGATTAGAGTCGGGACGAATTAGGGTTGACAACCCCTTTGTATTTTGACCAAAATGCTTGGATTTCTTTGTGGTCTTGGGTGGGTCAGAAACTGGGGTCTTCAGGGGCTCTCCAAAGAGGAGGGAAAGGAAAGGAGGAGGGAGAAGAGGGAGGAGAGAAGGAGAGGGAGAAGAGAGGGGAGAGGTGGAGGGTAGCGAGCAAAGGCAAGGGGAAAAGGGAAAGGGGAAAGGAGAGGGGAAGGGAAGGGTTGCAGGAGAAGACCAAACGGTCTCCTGCCCACACGATCTGTTATTGTAACTTAACGTATCCCGCAATCAGAACAATGTAACGCTCATTATTTCAACATTTTGCTCAAAGTAACACAAAACATTTGTTCGCTTTTGTGCCGAATTCGGGACAAAACAGTCTCGATCGAAAATGAGTCATCTTTGTCTCCTTGTCCACACATCAACTGGATACAATTGTCCGCTAATAGAGAGAACGAAATCTCAAAAATCTCGTCACCGTATTGAAGGGGCTAAAATACGTCAACGAAGGGTGAGGGTGAGGGTGAGGGTGGGGGAGGGGGTGAGGTTGAGGGTGAGGGTGAGGTTGAGGGGGGAGTTCCGGGTAATCAATCTGATACCCTACCGCCGTCACCTCAATATTCGGTTATACAAACTTCTTCCCGGAGCTCAAGAAACCTTCTTTGAGACTCCAACATGATAAGGAAAGTTTGTGTTTTATTCTGCAACTGCTCCGTCAGACACTTCAGACTCATTTCGAGCGAGAAGAAAACGTATATTGGTTCTTTGAGTGCCTCATGGGATAAGCGCATCTCTGAGTACCTCTCAAAGTGCTGCTAAGATGATATTGGTCTCATCATGCATCTTTAAGTACTGAATTTATCAGTATATTTGTGAAACACAGCTGCACCTAATCATTAACACTTATGGGATAGGCCACGGTTAAAGATGCCTAAAAAGAAAAAAAAAGTGTGTGAAGTTGACATGGTTTTTCTTATTCTCACAAGGATCATTGACTATTATCTCCATCTGGATTCCATTTGGTATTAAGGTCTTCCTTTCAGTCAAATAAAATTGCACGAGGTCAGTCGAGCTCAGATCGACACACAGGTCACTGAATATTACCAGATCCTTAACTATACTAGTGTTGTGTACACACGGACCTCCCCCACATAATAAGTATGCAAATACATATATCGCCGTTATTACATTAATGCACTTTGTTTACAAATTATATTTTCTGTCACAAGAGGACTGTTGTGTATATAATTGTATTAAATCTTCAACAACGAGAAATATATTTCCATAGCTATGATACAGCTGGGTCAGGTTCAAAGGTCCCCAGGAAGAGTTCTTGCCTTTTCGTTCTACCTAAAACCAGACTTCTTATACATCTGTATGGGAACCCCTACAAGCTTTTGTCTTTAATTCTGTCGACACCCAGGGGATTTTCTTCGGTTATGAGATACTCCATCGGTAAGGAACGGAGTTAGAATGATATAGTATATCACATGACCACAAGACTTCAATGGAATCTACGCCACGCTTTCACTGTATCTGATTGAAAAGGAGGAGCCTCGTTCCCATATGGTGATGTAAATGAATCTGACGCCGGACAAAGGCTTCGCGCGTTGGCGGACGTCGAAGTCGATAGGAACCGAAGAGAACCGACGGAGGGAGAACAGCTGGAAGGACATTGAAACCCTTGAACACGGTGACGTAATGAACAACTTCTGAGGTACGGATCGCCAGGTGATTTTACCCAGCTTAAGAGCCAGGCTCCAAACTTAGGAAAGACCTCGATGAATGGGAAACTTTGCTTAGGCTTGGAGTAGGATCCCACCCCTTAGCTGAATAATTTCGTCGTAACAGAAGTTACACAGAGCGTTACCGTGTTGAAAAGGATTGCTAACACTGATGGAAATGTAATTTGGGAACTGGGTCTCGTGATTGGGTGTTCCGGCGAGTTATCAACGACCTTGTTATACTTATTATATGTATTTGCACGAAGGCATATTGATTCTCCGACGCGCTCTGAGTGCCAATGCGTGCCAGCCAGTGACACCAGTCACATAACGGACATGTAACGTCCATGTAACGGTAGGCTTGTCATTGCGACCACTGGTCATTAATGAGATATGAAAAGTCATGTAACGGGGAACTACGTGTAACGGTGGTCCTGTAATTGCGACCATAGTTTAGTAATGAGACGAAATAAAGCGTTTCAGACGCCTTCTCCGTCCTTCGTCATGTACTACATTTACTCTTATCCATATTCCTTTTTCTCTTAGAGGGAGTTTACACGGACCTAACGGTTCGTCGAACGCGGTTCGACAGACACGTGTTTAGAGTGATGTGTGAACGTGTGAACGGGGTATTAGGTTGTCGAACACGTTGGTTAAACCCCAAATACCCCGTTCACACGTTCACACATCACTTTAAACACGTGTCTGTCGAACCGCGTTCGACCTCTTACTGAGCATGTACACCTCATTACAGGTTTTTACTAACACTTGTACAGTTGCAGAAAAAAGTTCCCAACACCCTCTGGCTTTTGTGATGCAAATATAACATCGTTCTAAGTATTTGAAATAATTTCTGTGAAATGAAAACCCTTTATCCTCAAAAGTAAAGAGTGTAATGTAAAACATCAAATAATGAGCAACAAACATAACATTTTCAGAGAGAAAAACATGGTGTGGTTGAAGACTTTTGTCTACGAATGTACAAATTCGAAAGAGCCCCTTTAAATCCTACGCCGCCTGGAAAGAGCAAATGACATATTGAAGAGTTCTGAGATTTGCCAAACGGTTTTATTCAGCTTAAAAGGATAACAAATTCTTTCGGTCTCAATTCCAACACATTCCTTCCATCATCTCCACTTCTCAGTCTTCTGCTTGTTTGCTTTTACGACTTAAGTATGGGGATATATTAAACAAGCACACACATACACACACACACACAAACACACACACACACACACACACACACACACACACACACACACACACACACACACACACACACACACACACACACACACACACACACACACACACACAGTGTATATATATATATATGCATATATAAATAAATATATATATAAATGTATATATGCATATATATGTATATATATATATATATATATATATATGTATATACACATACACAGTATATACATACATATGTGTATGTGTGTGTGTATGTGTGTGTGTGTGTGTGTGTGTGTGTGTGTGTGTGTGTGTGTGTGTGTGTGTGTGTGTGTGTATGTGTGTGTGTGTGTGTGTGTGTATGTGTGTGTGTGTGTATGTGTGTGTGTGTGTATGTGTGTGTGTATGCGTGTGTGTTTGTGTATGTTTGTGTGTGTGTGTGTGTGTGTGTGTGTGTGTGTGTGTGTGTGTGTGTGTGTGTGTGTGTGTGTGTGTGTGTGTGTGTGTGTGTGTGTGCGTGTGTATTTGTGTGTGTGTTTATGTGCGCTTGTGTGTGTGTGCGTGTATGCGAGTGTGTGTGTGTGTGTGTGTGTGTGTGTGTGTGTGTGTGTGTGTGTGTGTGTGTGTGTGTGTGTGTGTGTGTGTGTGTGTGTATGCGTGTGTGTGTGTGTGTGTGTGTGTGTGTGTGTGTGAGTGTGTGTGTGTGTGAGTGTGTGTGTGTGTGTGTGAGCGTGTATGCGTGTGTATGCGTGTGTTTGTTTGTGTGTATGTGTGTGTGTGTGTGTGTGTGTGTGTGTGTGTGTGTGTGTGTGTGTGTGTGTGTGTGTGTGTGTGTGTGTGTGTGTGCGTGCGTGCGTGCGTGCGCGCGCGCGCGTGTGTGAAGTATAAATTCGTTGTGTGTCCAGAAATGAGATGAATTTACGGTTTTAGCAGATGTGAAAAAGGTGTAGGCTACTCCCTTAAGAGGAAAAAATCCCGCTCTGAAATAATATATACAAAATATATGTATATCATCTCTTAGCAACAGGAAATACCCTTCCCGTACAGAAAGTATAAAACAAACCGCTGGTATGAATGTATTCCCAGTATGTCCATTAAAACTTACTTAGATAGATTAACTTGTGTTTAGTTTCGTCTGTTATGTGTCTGTGGCCTTTCATGATCTAGAAATATTCATTTGTGGTGAATTTCGTCACTCGTAACTTTACCTGAGGAAGTTGAAGGATCACAAGGAATATGTGGAGACAAAATCGACCCAGTGTTTGGCATAAATACGTCTACAAAAAAGAAGTAAATAAAATCATCGGTAATAGAAGATACCCTTGACCCGTTTTCTCAAAGATCCCATATTTATGGAATACTGTTCTTTAGTCACCAGCAAACCTCTTCATCACTTAACAAAATTCTCATGCTCCAAGTATTTTTTGGTTCGTGATGCCGCTTGATGCGACAACGGAGCCCTTTCTCCCTCTCCTTCTTGCTGTCCACGGTCCCCAAATTGAAAGCCAAGGGGTCACATGGTCCTTCGTTAACTGACGACATGTTTCGACTCGATGACGTCATCAACATCAATCCTTCCCTCCTGCCTCGTTTCCATTAACGTCCTCGGGAAAACAAGACCCAAGCGCCAAACCCTCTTAGATCGCCTAAAAGACCCTAACACGAGTAATATCATTGCTGCAATAGATCCACTTGGTACAATACTTTGCCTTTACTTACAACAATATACTGTAATGTGGACTAATGAACAATATTACTGATTGTGTCGGGACGATTTACTTACTGAAATCAAGTTTTGGACAAAAGTCAATGGAAAGCAAGAACAAGTATTAATTGTACCTGACCCTGTACATTTTGAAACTAAAGTTCGCAGAGTTGATACGCATCACTATGTACACATACAAACAGCTGTTATAGCTTAATTTGATGGGTTGATATACATAGGGGCATTGCAATTGCTCATGTGTTAATGATGCAATTTGTAAACAACTGTTTCGGACGCAGCAACCCCTGACAGACTATTCCCTTCATCTCCATGTTGTCCCTCTACGATTAACCCCTTCCATGTTACCTGCCACTTTATTTCATTCTGGATATAACTATGATAATTTTATCGATTTTCGTGAAACATCCTTGGGAGTACGTACATGGATGTGTCTTTGACCTTGACTGTATAATTGGGGAAACTAGAACATGAATCATTACATCTGATCTATGCCAATATAATTTTTACTATTGAGGATTTGTTACATCTTCAGTGATTCCCATATGATATATGATGTTCCGTCAGTAGAAGCTGTAACGCCAAATGGTGACGGATTAAGATTCAGTTGCTCACTATGTTGACTCGCAATGTTCTTCATCTTTATTTTGCATCTTCTTATTGTCTTTACTTTTATCACGAACATAAATATATTGGTTCAAATAAAAAAAAAGATACACTTCAACTGTTCTTGAGTGCGGTTGGTGAAGAGGTTAGGGGAGACTTCAACATTGGATAAGTTTTCCTCTACTATCAATAGATAAAATAAAAGTGATTCTACTTTGATTAAACAAAACCTGTTCTAATTAAGTAAACCTACTCTAATTTAATCTGCTCTAATGAGATTAAAGATCCAATTCGAACAGAGTTTTTTGCAATCCTCTAATAGAGAAGCTAACAGCATTCCCCGATGAGGTGACTGACAAGGCTGTTTGTACGCTCGCCGGGATAAAACTCGGGAACTTTGTTGTCGGAACACATTGTTTCTTGATCCTCCGTTTGCATGCGCCGGAAAAAGATTTCTAGTCTGCAGCGCTTGGCTATTTCGATTTTTTGCGCCGCTGCATTTTTCATTTTACCGAGGCCAAAGCATTTTCCATACGAAGTGCACATGCTTCTTTCATCCTGGTGATGAAATGATTAATCATTTCAGTCTTGAGATGTACTTTGCATGTCCGTTTACCAAAAATGTAAATAAATGGATCACACACGGAAACACATTCACGCACGCAAACGCGCGCGAGCACACACACACATACACACACACACACACACACACACACACACACACACACACACACACACACACACACACACACACACACACACACACACATGTACACACATCTCATGGCGCTGTGGTCAGAGTTCGCGCCTGCCAATACGGCGGTCCGGGTTCGACTCCCGCCCAGGGCTGAAATAATTTCAGTATCGTTTCGCTGCGAGGTGTTACTCCAACTCTCGTGGGCGGGGAGTTGGATGTGTGTGCGTGTACGGAGAATTGAAAACATTAGATAGAAAATTAATAATTATGATAATGCTGTGGTGTTTAACTCAGTTTGCATTAAAGAGAACCTGCGCCCCAAGTACACGATATATGTATGTATAATATATATATATATATTATATATATATATATATATATATATATATAAATATATATTTGTATATATATTAACTAAAGACTAAGAATTTCGAGTATTGAAT
>NC_134815.1:43915835-43930835 GCF_046742065.1 Oratosquilla oratoria | reverse complement strand
ACTGCTAGGTGAACAAGGGTTACACGTGAAAGGAGACAAACACAAATTATATCCGCCCGGCGGGGGAATCGAACCCCGGTTCTCTGGCTTGTGAGTACAGTTCTTTACCAATCCGCCACAGAGACGTGTGTAATTGTGTGTGCGTGTGAGTGTGTGTATTATGTGTGTGTGTGTTTGTGTGTGTGTGTGTGTGTGTGTGTGTGTGTGTGTGTGTGTATGTGTGTTGGAGGGGGGGGGGGTCTGGTGCCACAGAGTTCTTGTAATCTGTCAAGATTGTTCTGATTCAGAAAAGCAACCTCAAGGTCCTAAGGTCCTAGAGATAAGTTGTGTACAAGGTTAGGTCAGGCTAAGATACGTAATTTCCTGCGACGAACTATCTCGCCTGTTTATACTTTTACTAATTATTCTGTTTGTCGCCAGGCTATCACTCTGTGGCACCCCTTTGGTAATGACAAGGTTAATGAAAGCATAACATAGTAATGTGTCATACATAACTTACTGAGAGTACTGCCATTTCGGCAGTCCTCACGAACCTATTTTTCTATAAATTGGTCAGTATTTTCATTACCCCTGACGCTTTAATTTGTACCCATGTCTCTCTCTCTTTTTTTTTTTTTTTTTTTTTTTTTTTTTTTTTTTTTTTTTTTTTTTTTTTTTTTTTTTTTTTTTTTTTTTTTTTTTTATACTAAAGCCACTACTTCAGCCGGTATGGCTCGTGTACAGAACAAAACACCTACGTCAACCTACTCCCATGCCTTGTCAGTGGATGCCTGGGTATGGTACTACTTATTCATACACCTAACAACCTGGGTTTTCTTGTATCCTGTCACTTCTCACTAGTCTTAGTCACGATGAAACATTTGTTATTGTTATACTTAAGCTGTGGCCACTAAGTTAAGCTAAACATAAACAATGTATATATTAAAAAGATACAGGGAAAGTTACCCGTCCAATATGGTGGACTAACGACAAGCTACATGATAAAGTAACGTGGGTGGTACCCTTGAATATTGATAGTTACAACGCACATACACACACGCACATACACGCACGCACATACACACACACACACACACACACACACACACACACACACACACACACACACACACACACACACACACACACACACACACACACACACACACACACACACACACACAAACTAATACATATGCATATATATATATATAAATATATATATATATAAATATATATATATATATGTGTGTGTGTGTGTGTGTGTGTGTGTGTGTGTGTGTGTGTGTGTGTGTGTGTGTGTGTGTGTGTGTGTGTGTGTGTGTGTATGTGTGTGCGTGGCGTTAGCCAGAAGAAATTCTAAAAGATCCTTATTTAAGTTTCACTTAATTAAGAAAATACACGTATTCTATTTTCATTTTGCTTGGTTGGTAGAAGCACCAAAACAGAGCCTTGCCCTTGTCTCTTTTTTATCTTTGAAGCCAAGCTGACTGCAAAAAAAAATCCTTTGACTAGAGTTGTGTTTTTTAAAGTTAGATTAAGATTACCTACGGCGGGTAGTCTTGATGTTGGATTAACGTTTCCTAGTAAAGAAATGTTTCTGTTCCAGAGGTCAAAGGAGATTTAGTTATGGTATCCACGCAAAAAAAAAAAAAAAAAAAAAAAAAAAATGAATAAGGGAATAAATAAAAATAATAAAGATGATAAGTAATGATATCTTGTAAGTATCTCCGGACTAATATCATCTACTTATTCCAGCCTCTTTGTGGACCAGTAGTTCTGTTCATGGTTTGGTTCTTTACTACATTATTTTTTTCTATTACATAGATATGATGGGGGAACGGAGAGGGGGAGTCGCCGAATTTATGAAGCGGCCTTGCTGTGGATATGCTGTGTCTTGCGACACTGCTTCTGACCCAGGGCAGTGGACAGGATGCAGGGATGACCCGTCATCCAGGAGGTGCCAAGATAATAGGGAGGGAGGAGGGTGAAGGGGAGTGGAATATATAGGAAATGGAATGGGTGGGAATGGTTTCTATGCCTTTTTCTTTTTGGCTACCCCCCGTGTAAGGGGAAAAAGCCTTTGGTATATGTATGTATGTACATAGATATGAATCCGACGTGCTAAAGTGATACTTTCATAGACAACAAGTCCCTGAAGCACGACAATTGTAATACAATATCTAATACAATACAGAACTGATACGTTGAACAGTTCACTTCTATGTACTACACTTGCAAGATTGTATTGTGATGCTGTTGCAAGCGCATTTATTCACATCGCAGAATTACGATATAAATACGTCAATTAAGTCGTAAAGACTCATTCACGTCGTAAAGTTGAGATCCAAAGGTAAACACAGCACATAATTTCCAAGAAAGCATCCACTGTAGCACTTACAAGTGGAGGCAACTGTATTAATAATAGTTTATCAACAAAATCAACTCTACCGCATGTTTGCTTAACCATGTAAAACTATAACAACGTCGTAGTTCATACATTTGGTATTAATTGTAAACGCAAGCCCAATTCTAATTACTTTGAAGTAATACTAGTAGTAATACATATACTATTGTCCCATTGAACACTTTAAGAAAGTTATATTTTCAGGTAACACTACCATATCAAAGATGTGTATATATATTTTATACCGATGCAAAATACATTATACAACAGAAAAAATACAGTCACCTGTATTCGAGTTCAGACTAACGATTACTATCAAATCATTTGATAATGATGATACTCATTATGTTACAATGAATATATATATATATATATATATATATATATATATATATATATATATATATATATATATATATATATATATATATATATATATATTTTATAAATGCGATTGCAGGGAAGCAAAAACATTCAGATGACTATATACCTATTTAAACTAAGGAGATGTTTACTTTTTGGTCGTGACAGTATAACGATGAAAAGCAGAGAATAGTAGTACAAAGGTATATACTACAGTACACCAAACGGCAGTGTACAACATAATTTATCTATATATCTATATAGCAAAGGATTCTTCCCCCTTATAAGGGAGGTAGCCAAATTAAGGCACGCATCCACTTCCATCCACTCCCTCCTATCTTAGCTCTTCGTGGATGAACAAAATCACAGGGAATAAAGTATAAGGGGAGACAGAATTATTTGTATATAGAGTTTTATAGAGCCCAATGAAATTATTTGGTAACTGCTAGAACAAAATATCTGAGGTACAACCATGGCATGAGCTGTGTGTGGTCTTTATTATTTGAATATAATTATTTCCCGCTAGCAAGAACAATTCGGTTTAACATCGCAAACTACCCTATCATAAAGATAAGACAGTTATCCTTAAGGAGGACTTTGTAGCGCGGAATTTAATGAACCATGCCCTTGGTCCAACTCGCTAGCGGCAGTTTTCGAACTGACGTCACCTCGACCTCCGCCGTAAGTAACGACGCTCTAATCTGCTTGGCAGGCAAGAATGCAATGTATTAAGTTCTGCACGGGCGTAGATTATTTAAATATCACATGAAATGTTAAATATCACATGAAAACATCGTCCTCAGTAGTTCTAAACGAACTATCGTGTAATTCAACGAAAGAAAATAAAAATACTTGAATTCTCAATGTAAATGGAGCCAAATAGTTTCACTTTTTCTTTTATGTACGTTCACACTCAAAAGTCCTGTCCCAACTCATGAATTTGGTTATGCTCATATATCATCCAGATCTTGTTGCATAAATGCAGTTTCGTCCGTTGAGAACAAAAAATCTCTTTTATTGTAAGGTAACTAACCGTGGCCGTTTCATTTTTATTATTATTACTTTTTTTCTACCTTCAGGCAATCCCCGATAATTTGGAAAAATCCCAACACAGTGCAAAAAAATGGAAATAAAAGCGAATGTTTTTATACTAAAATATTTGTAGCAGCACACCACAACACTTAAAGCCGCAAAGCAACGCACGACAAACCTTTTCGAAATTAAAAGTGTACCTGACTCACTTAACCGGAACAAGTGAAATTCTATTCGACTTTGTTCTTTTTTACGTGAAAGGCAATCCTATGACCCACTTTTATTTAGGACAGACAAGGAAAATGCTGACAGGTGCCGCAGGCAATCATACCCACTCAGATAAACCAAAACGGCTATTGCAAAGAATCATATTAATGCGACGTGTTCTGACATAATTACACGAAATTTCATTTATAGTTAAGATGAAAACAGGAAGACCAAGAAAATGGGAAGGCATAGAGCTACAAACAAAAGTGCCTCTTCGACACAAAAGTATTTTTTTTTTTTTTAATGATAATGATGATAATAAGGGCCAGCTGGACATGCCGACATACTGGAATTCCTGTTGCCACGGTAATACTTCTACTAGATAGGAAGGTTCAGATGAAAACGTTTCCCGTAAAAAAAAAAAAAAAAAAAAAAAAAAAAAAATCGCACGATTGTCGCTTTGTAAGTCTTTGGGAAATCACACCGTGTTTCATGTCTATAGGCCTTGTGATTTCCCGCATATTTTCTTTCAAATCTCTATACAATCCTTACTTTCCTCGTAATTCTGTGATTCGAAGATGAGGAGCCTACGCCAGAAACACAAACTTGCGAGCGAAGCCTTTGCCCTATTATGTGCGGTAATGACTCTTGGGGCAGGTAACAGTCACTGCTGGGAATCGAAGAGACGTGCGGAACTCGAACCCATGACTAAGCAAATGCGAGACCAGCACGCTTCTGATGATGCCACCAGCGTAGGCTGTGGAACTTACTTCTTGAGTCTGTGAACACAATCTGCGTCTCACTCCTCTTTTTGATAAAGTTCTTCAATTGTTCAAACTTGATACTGCTATGAAAACAAGTTATTCGACACCCTCTGGAACGCGGTTTTTGCAACTGGCAACAAAGAGGACGAGTTCTGTCCTCGCAATTTGTAATCAACAAAGTCTAATTACAACTCTACCGCGGACAGATTTTTTTTTTAACTTATCCAGAAACAGAGGGACATCTCCGCCACTTTTATAGATTTTGAGTTAAGCAAGGAAATATATATATATTATATATATATATATATATATGTATATACATAATATATATGTATATATATATACATATATATACATTTATATATACACATATATATACATATATAAACATATATATATACATATATATACACATACACGTGATCCAAAGACCAAGTGAATACACACACACACACACACACACATATATATATATATATATATATATATATATATATATATATATATATATATATATATATAAATCCTGGTCGTGTACAAATGTGGATATTCAAGTCTAACCCATCTTGAATCTGAAGTAAACAGATATGTACATTTTACCACTGTTGAACATGTAATTAAAAGATCTATACACAGTGATTTTGTTTAACGTCGCGAACACTCCCCATCAGGAGGCTAGGACTGTGCCCCTTACAGAGGACTTTGTAGCGTGTAATTTATTGAACCATGCCCTTGGTCCAACTCGCTGGCGGCAAGGGTTCAAACTACCGTCACCTCGACCTCCGCCGCAAGAAGGGACGCTCAAATCTACTCGGCCTATTAACATCCATAAATATATATTTCAACATAACTGTATCACTTCGAAAGCAACAAATTATATACATGAACAGTTCTGAGGTGTTATGGATCAATTATGGATGTCCCAAATAGTATCAGACTGTGTTCGGCTCCTGGAATATTCCATAGACACTCTTCTGGAAAGTCCCTTTCAGCTTGCCAGACTTAGTAACAACGTAGCGAGTGCTGACACAATTGGCTGCTTTAAGAGAAGAGAATATAACTTTATGGATGGAGGTGAAAGGTGGTAAGGGACATGGAAGTGCCTAGTGTAGGCCTTATGGTCTCTTGCAGTCTCCTCCATTCTTGTGTTCTTTGGCCTGAGACTCCTAAACACAGAGAGAACACAAAATTAACCCAATAAACCTTTCCATCAAGGAACCATAAGTTATCTTCAGGTTTTGTTTTACTTAACGAGTCCTACATATACCAAAATGTCCCCTTCGCCCTTCTAAGGAGGGTGACTGATTCAAAACAATACACATCAGTCCCACACCTATCCAAAGCCTCATCCCTTAGTTCCTCCCAATTTAGCACTTTGTGAATAAAGTACAAGCATTAGTATATCTTTGACAATCAGCTCTTCTATCCTTGGGGACAAGGTGGTGGAGTCATAGATTGAACAAAGGAGGGCTAAAGGAAGGTAGAAGAAAGGAGGGTAGTATAAGACAAATGTGCCCCCTTTTTCTTTTTATATATACATATTTTTTTTGCATAAAGATAACAAAGGAAGCTATTGTTAGCACACAGATACAACCATAAATGAGACAATATCAAACAGCAAAGGGAGAAATAAAGAGTGTTCATATAGACATACAATGCATCCTTGAAAGGAACGACAACTGTTTTTCACTCACAAATGTAAAAGAGGAAGCGGAGAAGAACGAAGACGAAACCGAATACAAAGGAGCTCCACCAATATAGGCACTATTGTATTAGCTGCTAAGAACTGACGTTTCTATAATTGGGGACAACATAATACCTAAAATGAAAAATTACAGGGATGGTGAAGGAGAGATTTTAGGATGACAGCAAGAAGGGGAAATAGTAATAGTTAAGTTCTATTTTTTTTTTTTTTTTTTTTTTAGTGAAGCATAGTCACCAGCCACAAAATGATATCATGTGACTCTGGTGTGTAGGGAAGTCATTAAAGTCCTTCAAATATTGATTAAATATCACTTATGAAAGCCCATAAAGTGTAGGGAGTTGAAAAATAGATGTACGATGACAAAGGTATATATTTAGATTATTCATATATTGAAGTAAATGTCACTGTCATTAACAAGGATTACGTCCTTACTACCATCACGTGACATTGGCATTTTCCGAGCCACGGGTGAATGAGATATTAAGCCCTCCTCTCACTCCCCCCCCTTCACCTTCGTTCTCTCTTTTGTCTCTGAGCTTTCCTTGTTTTTTTCTCTTTCCTCTATCTATTTAACTCTCTCTTTTCTCTTCCATATTTCTCTCTCTCTTTTTCTTCTCTTTCCCCTATATTATATTGTCTGTCTGTCTGTCTGTCTGTCTGTCTGTCTGCCTGCCTGTCTGCCTGCCTCTATCTCTCTCTGCCTCTCTCTTCATCTCTCTATCTGTCTCTCTCTGTGTCTCCGTCTCTGTCTATCAATCTGTCTATCTATTTATTTATCTATCTTTCTGTTTTTCCGTCTTACTGTCTTTCTATCTGTCAGTCTCTCAAGTCTGTTGCTTTCATGTCCTCCACCAAAGGTTCGAGTGGTCTTTGGTCCCACTGTACCGTGGCTCGTAGTATTTGTCGTCCTTAGGACGATGCCCAAAACCACTGAGAAAACAGCACAAGGTAGGGTTGGATGTTAGGTTAGACGTAATAGCCAATGAATTGAACATACAAGAATGTATCAAAAATATAATATAAAGACTAAGGTCACAATGGGAAACTTCTCTTGAGAAATGATGAAATATAACATTTTCTGTTATGTTCTTTATATATATAACTACACGAAACAAATTAATCCCTCTGGAACTACTATAGCTACATTTGTCCCCTTTCCCTTGTAAAGAGGAACTATACAGGCACACCTCCAGTCCTCCGGTACTCTACTCTCGATTTGGCACACACTAAACAGCCTCAGTGGTAGTCTACTATTACTGTACCTCCCTTCTTCAGACATTCTTTATAACATCCATTTAACTCAGGTGCCTTACCTGCGCTTATAATTTTCAGAGCTATTTGCACCTTATTTTTTTATTTCTCCTCCTTTTTTATCTCCCATCATTGTCATTTTCTTAGCTTCTCCCACTGTTACTACCAATCCCTATCTTCTTCCACATTCAACAGCTTTCTAAAATACTCTCCCCATCTCCTTACCGAATCTTCTTCCGTTAAGATCTGTTCATCTGCGTCTTTTACCTATTCTTCTCTACTTGACTCACCTCTTCATCTTTTCTTAATTTACTTCCAAAATATCTTTTTATTGCTTTCAAAAAATCTTTCATACTCTTCCATTTTACATCCAGGGGTGGAAAAGGAGCTGGGAGATAGGGTTGATGAAAGAATATTAGGATGGTTTGGACACATGGAAAGAATGAGTGAAGAAAGACTAGTAAAAGAGGTGTGGAAGGCAGATGTGGAGGGAGTGAACATGAGGGGACGTCCTAGGATGAGGTGGATGGATGGGGTAAAAGGGGCTTTGGGGAAGAGGGGAATGTCTGTTGAGGAAGGACGGGAGAGGACAGAAGACAGGGGTGAATGGAGAATGGTTGTATATGGATGATGTTGTGATTGCATGAGGTGGAATGGGCGGGGGGATGGGGGTGAGGTAGAATGTGTGAGCAAAATTTGACGCAGCCCGAAGGGATTTCTCCCCGTCCTCTCATTTTATGCAATGGGGGGACGGAGAGGGGGTGTCGCCGATTTAATGCGGCCTTGCTTTGGATGTGCTGTGTCTTGCGACACTGCTTCTGACCCAAGGCAGTGGACAAGGTGCAGGGATGACCCGTCATTCAGGAGGTGCTAAGATAAGAGGGAGGGTGGAAGGGTGTGGAGTGTATTCAGGAATGGAATGGGTGGGAATGATTTTATGCCTTGCTTTTTGGCTACCCCCCTTGTAAGGGGAAAAAAAAGCCTTAGTATATGTATGTATGTATCTATTTTTCTTTACTTCTTTTTTTTTTCTTTATACCTTTCATATGTTCCTATCGTCCTACTTTGCAACCAGTCCCTAAAAGCATGTTTCTTCTCTTCTTCTACCTTCTTCACTTCCTCATCCCACCATCTTTACACACCTAGTCACCTCCTCCTTGAAACATCCCAATTCCTCTTCCACTCCTACTTCTACTCTATCCTTTACCACCTCTCAATCTTCTCTCAGCTTCTCCTTGTACTCCTCATTTTCCTTTTTACTTAAATGATTCGCTCAAAGCACCTCTCTACCGTCCGCCCTTTTCCTTTTTCTCCACCTGTCCTCCACTCTCAACTTACATTCCACCAAAATATGATCTGATATTCCCCCACTCTCTCCCCTAAAAACATGGACATTCAGAGCTCTTCCTACTCTTTCCCTGAATACCACTACACAGTGCATTAATGTTTTATCAACCACCCGTATATCCACCACCCTCTACCATGTTTACTTGTGCTTGAATTTCTTCCTAAACATCGTGTTAACTATCATCAGTAAATAGAAGAATGAGAATAAAAATCGAGTCGGATTCTATATGGACCAAAATGTCATCCTGACTCTTCTTCTGCATGAGTGTCAATGTTAAGGACAGTGTGACCCTCAATTCTTGTATTCCTCACTTCTGTGGGATCTTCCTCAAGCTCTTGAAGGTCATCTCAATGATGAATTGTATCATTTGATACCCAGGAACTACTATTACTCTTCGGTCAAAGATTCCTGTCCGGAGACCTCCGGAGACACACATCGATGCCCTCTGGAGAATTTTGAGGCATTCCTTCAGGAACACCTGCTGTACACGGAGACGTGAGGGGAGGTGGGGGTACGTTTTGCGTTCGACTGAAAGCGAGGCAGCAAAGAAGAGTTAATTCCCTGTAGTCTAAGTCGCTTTACGGGAACTTAACGAGTACTTAGTTACATTTACGGCCCAATTAAGATCTTTAAGACTTCGGGGGTCGTTAAAAAAGAGAGGGGGAGAGGGAGGGGTAGGAGGGAGGGTGAAATTAAATTGCGTCCTGGCAGACTCTTCCGAGTATATTGGACATCACAAAGGATCTCGTTATCGCTGAGATCGGTCATGTATTGACGCTCATAAAAATTCGGTTTCTTTTGTTTTAACTCCATCGTTGCGACGATGATTTTTCAGGATTCTATTCTGGCTAACGTCAGGCTATTTTGAATAACATAGCAAAACTCGTGATTGCAAAAGAGTTCAGTCTACATCGATCTACCCCTTGAATACAATGAGACATTCTCCAACCTTTGTATGTAAGATTACTTTACTGTATCAAATATGGTGTTACGCATCAAATTTGCTCTCCACATATTCAGACCATTCATATGCGATACAAACATTGCCCTGCAGAATACCAATCAGCTTTGTTAAGGTAATGGGCAGTCGGTGGGCTCAAATGGGTCCGTTATCTTGAGAAACCTCCTACCCATCGGTAGTTCGATTTCGACATCGTGCTGGAATGGCTCTATTTAAAGACTGTTCAAGACAACACCAGATATCTATATTCATGTGAAGGTAGATCTCCGTCTGCTTAATGAAGCTCTCTTTGGGTCTCGTTCTGGCTAAATCCAAACGATTTTATTCGATCGGGAAAGACCTTCGCGTTGAGGGAAGAGAGAGTTTGTTTTACTAATGCTGGATGATTTCATTCGTGTGGTATGGTGCAGGAGACTGTGAATACACTACTTACATTGCCCTAGCCATCGCCACTTCTACTGATTATACACATATATACACATAGACGCTAAGATGCAAATACCAACACACAAGAGCATACTCGTACATATACAGATATATGAACACACAAACGCACGTACACATCAACCTCACACACATAAACACACACACAAACACACGCAAATTCACACACATATGAACACGCATACGCACACAAACATACACCCACACCCACACCCACACACACACACACGCACACGCACACACACACACACACACACACACACACACACACACACACACACACACACACACACACACACACACACACACACACACACTCACACTCGATGGCGCAGTAGTTAGTGTTTCCGGGCCTCACCACGGAGGTCCGGGTTTGAATTCCACGTATACATCAACCTCACACACATAAACACACACACAAACACACGTAAACTCACACACATAAGAACACGCATACACACACACACACACACACACACACACACACACACACACACACACACACACACACACACACACACACACACACACACACACCCGCACACACACACACACAGTTGTTAGTGTTTCCGGCCGTCACCACGGCGGTCCGGGTTTGAATTCCGCCTAGGGCTGAAGTGACTCCAGTGTCGCTGCGCTGCGAGTTGTTACTCCAGATCTCATGGGCGGGGAGTTGTGTGTGTGTGTGTGTAGAGGTCACAACATTACCCATAGATCGGTCATACATGATCTCAGAGCTCTCTTCCGGGAGGGAAATAGCTGTCGATCACGAGTCCAACACATGATCCAATACCATGGTGAATCACACACACGCGCGCGCACAAACACACACACACACACACGCACAAGCACACGCACACGCGCACGCGCACACGCATACACACACACACACACACACACACACACACACACACACACACACACACACACACACACACACACACACACACACACACACACACACACACACTCGTACACACAGATGAATTCACCTCAATATTCATGTCCCTGGACACCGTCCCACATGCGCAGAGAAGGAAGACAGATGTTGAAAGCAATTCCTTCAAGTCTTCCTGAACGCAACAACTCGAATACCAAACTTCTTCACTCCTCTCAGAACCATCTCCTTTTTTCTTTTTCTTCTGCTCTCTATGTTTCCAGCAGTTCTTCTTCTTTTTCCTCTGCTCTGTTTCCAGTAGCTCTTTTTCTTCTCAATTTTTCCAACAGTACTTCTTCTCTTTATGTTTCCAGTGGTCTTTCTTCTCCTCTCTATATTTCCAGCAGCCCCTTTTCTTCTTGTCATCTCTATGCTTCCAGCAGTCCTTTTTCTTCCTCTTCTCCTCTCTGTTTCCAGCAGTCCTTCTTCAAAAGGAAGAAGTCTTGCAGTGTGGTGAAGACGAGGGAAATGTATGCAGGAGACTCCATTTTGCCTTGTGCGGACACTATCGGAATTCTTCGTATATAAAGTATAAGGTTGTGGGCAAAGCAATTTCAACGAAACGTGCAGTTGTTAGGATGCAAATTATTTCAATAATGAATGCGCGCCGGGCTTGTTTATCAGTGGAATTATTTTGGCGCCGGGAACCTCGGACAATTTTGAATTAGGGAAACTATGATTGCGCGCTGCTGGCCTGGCTGCCTGTGTCATCAACAGCGGCAAAGGAAACATGACCGCAGCAGGAAACACAGGAACAACGTGAACAGTACCGAATACAGAAACAATATGAACACCAACAACTATAGAGAGAAGATGAAAGGTGAGAACTCTGTGAAAACTGTGATCAAAGCCAACACCAGCAACGAAAGGACATCAAAAGCAACGGGAGAAAAGAACAAGAGCAATTTGAAAAGTAAAAACTACCAAAAGCACCAACGGAAACACTAGCAATATGAGAAGCAACACTTAAGAGAAGAATTAATCACAAAAACAATGACACTAAAAGCAGCTATACAAAAGAACAATACTAACATCAACAACATCGAAAACAAAAGTCATTAAAACAACAACAAAAATACCAGCCAGCAACATCTAAAAGTCATAAAGATAGTCTAAATAACATTACTGTAAATTTGCCATTTATTCTTTTTATGAGTTATATGCAGTATTATCGTAAATTAGTTTCTCTTCAGATTAATAAATTCTAGTTGGAACAAAAATAAATCATACAAACATACAATGATAGCTAAGAAGTTATAATGAAGAGCTCAAGAATAACTAGAGGCACATAGATTATAGTTAAAGCTACAAAGTTGCATAATTAGAACCACATGACAATTTTGATTCTCTCCTACAAAATCACTTTTTATATTATGTGAATATAATCCCACTTTCATAACGTAATTTGAGAAGTGTAGTTCTATGCAAACATCATACTAGAAAATATGACGTCATTACGGTATGTTTACATTCACCCGAAAGAATATTACTTTACCGGAGAGAGAGAGAAGCGATGGAACGTTCGGCCCAGGAGGCGCTCGACAACTTGATATGTCAATCACGCCTCAGTTCTCACGGCCCAGTCACACCCATCAACACGCGGATTGTATGTATGTGTGTATTTGTATGTATGTGTGTGTATGTGCGTGTGTGTGTGTGTGTGTGTGTGTGTGTGTGTGTGTGTGTGTGTGTATGTATGTGCGCAGGTGTGTGTACATGCCTAATTGTGTATATACATATATATATATGTATATATATATATATATATATACATATATATATTCATATATATATGCACGAAACTTGAACATACAAATACACGCATACTTACATGCACGTATTCAGGTCTATGTATAAATAGAAATATATACATATACACATTCATATGCACATTTATGTGCACATATATACAGTATATACGTATACATACAGGTACATACACATACATATACATATTCAGGTCTAAGCATAAATATAAACATGTATACACATTCATATGCATATTTATATGCATATATACATGCAGTATATACGTATGCATACACATACACATACACATATACATATAGATATACATATACATATACATATACATACACACACATATACACACATATACATACACATACACATATACATATACATACACATATACATACACACACACACACACACATATATATATATATATATATATATATATATATATATATATATATACATATACATATATATATACATATACATAAACATACACATATTGTAGCTACCGTCACGTACTGCAAAGATTTCGAACCTGCGGACGCTTAGGTTCGCAATGGGCCATAACGAACTTAAAAGCCACATTACCGGCGGCCCCGTCCGCCGGGCTCCATGACGAGCCGCCGCACAGACTCAGTCAGCAGCACGAATCAGTTTCCCCATGCTGAGGTCAATAATAAACAGGGTTCGTGGAGGAGAAGCATGACAAGGCGAGAGGGAAGAAGGGAAGGGTGCGGGGGAGAAAAAGAAGATGAAAAAGGAAAAGAAGAAAACGAATATGTTGATAATGAAGAGAAAAAATAAAGGTGTGTGTGTGTGTGTGTGTATAAGTATATACACACATATATATGTATATATATATATATATGTATATGTATATATATATATTGAATATATTATTACAAATATGAAGGTGGAAGAAGCAGATGAGGAGTAATAGGAAATTCTCCCATTACTCCTCATCTGCTTCTTCCACCTTCAGTCTTATATATATTTATATATAGATATATATATATATATATATATATATATATATATATATATATATATATATATACATACATACATATTTCAACAGATACTGAATGGTCCCCTGTACACATATATTCAACTTATGAACCACATTAGCTTATTCTAATTTTGATTCCTTGCAAACACAATCGAGAATGACAGGAGTATGCAGCTGAATGGCAGCATATTTGGAAACTGAGACGCTGTCAGGATGAGGACTCGAATCTAGCCAATACAGAACAAAAGACAGTGGCTTAGCTAACTCAGCCATCAACATGTATATAAGTTAAGCACAATTTCTTATATATATATATATATATATATATATATATATATATATATATATACTCGAGTTACATATGAACTTTATACTGAACCCATCCCCGCCATAGTCAGCCATTGATGGTAGGTACACAAGTGGAATTTTATGAATAGATCTTCAACCGCATTAACTTATTTCCATATTAATTCCTTGCAAAAACGATTGAGACTAACAGGAGAATGTAGGTCGATGAAAGTATATTTGAAACCCGAGACGCTGTCAGGCTGAGGACTCGAACCTAGCCAATACGTAACAAATGCAGAGTGACTTAACCATCTCATCCATCAAAAGGGATATAAGTTAAGCACAATTTCTCATATACGTATGCTCGAGTTACATAAATGCACATGAACTTTAGACTCAACCTATCCCCGCCATGATTAGCCATTTGTAGTATGTATACAAGTGGGACTTTATTAACAGATACTGAATGGCCCCCATTACACAGATATTCATCTTATCAACCACATAATTTTATTTCTATTATGATTCCTTGCAAACACGATCG
>NC_134815.1:43898335-43900835 GCF_046742065.1 Oratosquilla oratoria | reverse complement strand
TTGTTTAGGACCTTGATATACATTAGGGTTGCACTTTGATTTTTTTCATATACTCGTACGGTTTTCTACTTTCATATTACTCAATTTGATTCAAGATTCACAAGTCGTGTCCAAAGGTTTTACTACTATTTAGTTAACAATGATTAGAACAATAATTGTTTTTTCAACTGTGGGAAGAATATAAGAGTTTGAATTTAGTACCACTTATATCAGGCTTGATACTGAATGTTTAATATGGGTCTCAGGTGGGGCACTGCTACCAAGACGCGAATGATCTACACTAAATAGAGCAAGATCCAGAGTCGCCAGAACTGGTGACAATCTGGTTAAATGGGGCCTCAAAACCGACCCATCCTGCGAGTGAGGAGAAACTGAACAGAACATTGACCATGTCCTAAGCTCGTGCCCGCTTTCAACCAATTTAGACAACATTGACCTGGTCAAAATTAACCAAAGAACACTTGAATGGCTGTCTGTCTGGCGTGATAAGCTATGATGAGTATACTATAGGTAGACCATACACGCTCTTTTCTCAGGAAATCTCTAGTTTAATCAACACAAAATAAACACAAAATCTTCTGCCTGAATCTCACTTAGGATTATCAGCAACGCAATTAGTGTAGTTCTTTACTTAAACAACCAGGCCATTAGCACAAGAAATATTTTATGTAGTTAAAGATTTAGTAGAGTCTCCTACGGTAAGCAAATCTTCTTGAACACTTCTATTAAGTTGGATCACTATATATTTTATTCTGCAAACGATTGGTGATTTTTTTTCTCTCTTTATGTCAGGAACGGAGTCAACACGGAAGCGTGAGGGAGAGGAATAACAGAGGATCTGTTTGGCCCGTGTGAATAAAACTGATTTTTTAAAATCAAAATGTGATTATACATGGGTACGTGTGTAGCATAGAGACTGCGTGCATCACTCGTTCCTCTACTAGACAGCACATCTTTAATGATTCCGGCTGACGTCAATTGATTTTATTGTACCAGTGAATACAGAGTCGAACTCATGAGCGGTTGGTCGTGAGTTCGAATCCCCGGTCCTGCTGCTGGTTTTATCGCGTTTTTTCTCGACAGCCCTGGCCAGGCGGGGAGGCGACCCAATGTCAACCTTCTCAAAAAAAAAAAAAAAAAAAAAAAAAAAAGCGACCCCCATCGTGTGAATATTTCAATGTTTTGATTTGGCTACACCAAGGCGATTTTATTCATTTTCACAGAAACCTCTTCGACGCAAAGGGAAGACCCATTTCAATCAAATTTTGTAAATCTGGTGGTTACTTCATTTTTTTTTTTTAATGCCAGACGATTTAATTCTTTATTTTGAAGATCTTTCACCAGCCTAATAAACTTAGTTGCTGTTTGCCAGAACAATATTATTAAAGGTTATATAATTCAGTACTTTAATTAACAGAAAAATCTCACCCCAAGGCGAAGGGAATCTTTGGGTAACAGGTAGAAAAAAATATGTAAAGATCGTTGCCATACCAAAGGGGATTCATCTCCATCTTGATATAAACTTTTACACCCGATCTTTGTTGAAACTAGTGTCATCATATGACCAAATTGACGTCATTAATTTGATACGAGTTGATTAACTTTTGGTGGTTAGTTTTTAATGAAGACAGATAATTGTCTTTACAATTATAGATTTCCAGTGCATTTTCAAGAGTTAGTCACAGAACCATGGGTTCCAATAAAGATCGCAAATGATTATATGTGGTCTTGCTGAGCCTCATTTGTATTGCCCTCGTTAAATCTCTCCTCTGCCACCTCTGTCACACAATCTCTTCGGCGCGATATAGGAGTTAAAGGAGATTTTTCTGTTGACTAAATTACTGAATTATATAACCTTTAATAATATTGTTCTAGCAAACAGCAACTAAGTTTATTTGGCTGGTGAAAGATCTTCAAAATAAAGAATTAAATCACCTGACATTAACAAGAAAAAGAAAATGAAGTAACCACCAGATTTACAAAATTTGATTGAAATGGGTCTTCCCCTTGCGCCGAAGAGGTTTTTGTGAAAGTGAATAAAATAGTTCTCTCCAAGGAGTGAACTGCTGGTGATTATTGACAAGAAGGTGAGGAACTCACGTCAGGAGGCGCTGAGCTGTGGCCGAAGCCGTCACCTTTGCCCAGTTATGCGCTTTAGGGACTGTTGCGGCAGTTGACATTCACTGCTAGGATTCAGAGAGAAATGAGGGACTTGAACCCGCAACTAAGCGAATGCGAGGCCTACACGCTTCCCATTACGTCACCAGCATATGGACATATATTTCTTTACTTGAGGTGCTAATCCTAGAAAGGTCTTGAAATTAGTTCTAAGAGGTGCTGGAAAATGCTTTATTCACATGACAATGGAACAACCGCAATCACTGAAACCAGATCTTTGGGAGTTCTTTTGGGATACCTTGATTGTGCTTTGTGCCTTGAGCACAACAGAGTGTACTAAGGTCGGATGAGGTTAAGAAACTCTCACTATAGTAAACCTGGT
>NC_134815.1:43855835-43888335 GCF_046742065.1 Oratosquilla oratoria | reverse complement strand
AAAACAAGTTAATAGACATGTATAATGAGGTGATTAGACAGGGAGTTAATACGAAGACATAGATTTTGAGGACGATAGAGGGTACTCTATCCGAAGTGTTTTAGTTTGTATGCAAGACCTGATTAAGGTAAGGAGCTTGTACTGGGTAGCTGCGTCCGAAGTAGGATCATATGCGTAGACTGTTGGAGCAGGTAATTCACATTCACTGCTGAGAATCGGAGAGAAGTACGGGATTCGAACCCCCAACTAAGGGGATGCGAGACCAGCACGCTTACGATTACGCCACTATCACACATAGAGACGAGGTGAGTCAGAAAAATATGTTTTTAAATTTGTGACTCAAGACATGAGTGAGTCAAAGGGAGTCGCCACGGAAGCAATATCAGCGAAATTGTCCAACAGATAAAAAAAAAAAAAAAAAAAAAAAAAAAAAAAAATCAAACATTGAATATACAAAGGAAAATTATGCCTAGCCTCTCCTTATTGGCACAGTCTTCCGTGATATACAAATAATTCCTTTCATAAGACATTTCACGTTTCCTGCAGAATATCATAATCACAAAGACAACCCCTTTTGGTTTCTGAAGCAGATTGTATTATATATAATTTTCTTTGTTATTGTCGATAAGGAAAACGTCGAGTCATGATGTTGATATTTAAAGAAATATCATCGTTGTAGACCTGAACTCGGTGTCACGCGAATCGTTAAAACAAATGCCATGACCTTTTCACCGAGGGAGCTCTCGACCTCTCCTACCCCCTCCTCCCCTCCCCTTACTCCCCCCCCGGGGCATATACATCTCTCTCATCTCTCCATTTTCTCTTTACACCTTATTTCACCGTCTCCACACTTCTCCTTTCTTCCGCTTCCCTTCCCCTAAACTCCCCATCTTCCTTTTCCTTTACCATCCAAATCTACGTTCTTCCTCTTCCCGCCCCTACTCTTCTGTTCGTCTACCACTTCTCTTTTCCCTCCTCCCCCTCCCCACCCTTCCCCTTCCCTACTCTCCTCCTACTCCTAGCCTCCCCTCCTCTTCCCCTCTTCAAACATTCATACCTATTCAACTCCGTCAATCCACTTTCACTCCCTCTTCCCTCTCCATATTCATTCATACTTCCCCCTTAAGCTACTCCCTTTCTTTACTCCCCTTCTACCCTTTCTTACACTCAGTAACTCTATTTTTTGCCTTCCATTCAAATCCTTACCCTCAAATTTCTCTCATTTGTCAGCTTTAGTTCCATCCCCACCAATTCTCTTTGGTCTACGGTGTTGTCTATCTTCTCCAACATTAGCCAGGGACTTCAACATTGTTTCCATTATTCACCAACAGTACATTGAGTTCCCTCCTCTCCTCTCGCACTAAAACCCTTCCTCTCCAACATCACCATTATTATGATCACCATCAATTCTTTTACCTCTTTTTTATTTTCCTGCTCCTTCTCTTTCCCCTCGTAATTTCCTCTTTATTCTTTTTTCCTCTTCTACTCCTCCTCTCCCTTCTGTTACTTTTCTTATTCTGTTTTCTGTAGATGTTGTCATTATCCTCCTATTTTCCCTAACTTTCTATCCCTCTTTTTTGTCTTCCTTATACTCTTCCACCATGTATGTTGTAGTCGAACAGATACAACAACAAGTTTTTCATTTCTTCCTCCTCCGAACATTATTTTTTCTTACTTTCTTCTTCTCCTACTCCTCCTCCTTCTATATCATCTTTTTTTCTGTACCTCCTTCTTCTCTTACTCCTCCTTCATCCTCCTCCTCCTCTTCCTACTCCCTGATGTTCTTCCTCCTATTGCTGCTGCCTCTCTTCCTACGTCTACTCCTCCTCTTCTTCCACCTCCTCCTCTTCCCCTTTTTCCTGCTCATGTATTCCCACCTTATTTTATCCTCTAATTTCCTCCTGTAACCCTCACCGCATAATACTCCATCGCCTTTGTCCTTCTCTCCCTCCACATGCCCTCCATCTCCTCTTCCCTGCCTTGAAGTCAGTCCTCCACAATAAGACCAGAGACTTCCATTCCATAATCTCCAAAGCCACGCACTCCTTTCATCTTCCTCTATTTTATCTGCTTTGAATAATACACCTCCGTGCCACCGAAAGCTTTCTTTATATTCAGTCTAACCCTTATAATCCCTTTCCTACACTTTTGTAGGTCTTTCGTACACAAACACGGACCCATTATGCACTTTTGAGTTCTTCTTTAGTACGCTCCCCCGTTCTCTCAGACCCTGAAAGGCTTCACCACTTCACGTCTCTCAAAAATTCACCTACTACTCGCGACTTCTACCAGATAAACACAGACCTCTGCTTATTTCCAAGCCGGTCGGTTCGAATCCTGCATGCGACTGTCATAAAAAATTATCGGATTGATGTAGCTGTTACTAGCGAATTTCTCTCATAGTTACAATGGCGAAAAGCGTGAAAGGGATTTGTTCCGATCCTTACCCCTTGCCAACTGGTGCACTTTTGAGTCCTTCTTTAGTATGCTCCCCCGTTCTCCCAAACCCTGAAAGGCTTCACCACTCCACGTCTCTCAAAAATTCACCAACTACTCGCGATTTCACCCAGATAATCACAGACCTCTGCTTATTTCCAAGCCGTTTATATCCATGCAACACCTCTATGTCCTCACCGTCTCCATAAGCATCGCAACACGTCTATTCCTCACTTATTTTCGCCGAGATGCAACTCAAATGATTATCCTCACTACCACCATGCAATCTTAGGTAAGAACAATTCCATATAAGAACCATTTACACTAATAAAACTGGTCAACAAAAAAATTGTCCCAAGGAAAACAATAGCTGTATGTTATATGTTTTTGAATGCAAAATCCAAAAATAATGTTCATATTTCTCATTACCCACAGTTTTTGCGTTCCACGGAATGTTACATTACGTGTGTTACGTGGGATAAATTTTGATAAAGCGGTAGGCAACACTGAGTTTGGCAACACTGCGTGAGATTGTTATCCATTCTCAGCCAATCTGTTCTTCAAGTGAACCACATCTATTAAGTCAGTGAGATCTGAATGATCATGTGCGGGATTTAAACCTGCCAACAAAAGCAATCTAAACTTTTTGCTTCCAGGTTAAATGGCTGGAATATTCTCCAGAAAGAATAAAGAATAGTTTTTATTGTAAGCGAAATTATGATTTTGAACAGTTTTTCTCACTTGAGGATGGTCGGGTATTTTGTTATGGAGGAACTTAACCATGTATATGACAGGAGTGAGTCACGTTTGTTTATTGATTCTTCAGAAGTGAGCCTGAAAGCTGTTTTGCTCCACAATGGAAATAAATTTCCTTCTGTTCCTCTGGGCCATGCAGCTGACATGAAGGAAATATATAAGAGTAAGAAGCTTCTATTGCAAAAAATATATATATATATATTATATATATATATATATATATATATAATATAAAGAACATAAATGGAATATCTGTGGTGACCTAAAGACTGTTGCAATTCTACTTGGAATGCAGCTGGGTTACACAAAGTTTTTTGCTTTATCTGAGTGGGACAGTCGGGATAAGAAAAATCATTATGAAAAGAATGTGTGTCCTAAACAATATCTGACCCCAGGAGAGAAGAATTTTGTCAATCCACCTCTTGTTGATTCAGAGAAAATTGATCTGACTCCTTTGCAAGCTAGGTTTGATGAATATTTTTGTTAAAGGTATGGAGAGAAGTGCCAGGGGATTCATATATTTGAAAAATTATTTTCCTAAAGTGACATAAAAATCAAAGAAGGTATTCATGTCTGCCATATACATAAATGGGATGAATGAAGGAGTGGAGTGTTATATGAATTTCTTTGCAGACGACGCAGGAATACTAAAGAAGGTAAAAACTATGGAGAATTGTAGCTCATTACGACAAGACTTGGATAAGATCTGGAGATGGACTCAAAAGTGGGAAATGAAATTCAATATCAAGAAATGTAGTATAATGGAGTTTGGAAAAAGTAAAAACAGAATATCGAGAGATTATAAAATTGGTGAAGAAGAGGTAAAAAAGTAAACTCGGAAAAAGACCTTGGAGTGATGATCAGCAAAGAATTGACACCGGATAAGCATATTAATAAAATAGTCGGAGAAACCTACAATTTACTGAGGTCAATAAAAGTGGCATTTGCCTATTTGGACGAGGAAATGATAAGAAAAATTAACTACACTGATAAGACCAAAACTCGAATACGCAGGAACACCATGGACACCCAGGACCAAAAAGAATATAAAAAAGAAAAAAAAATAGAAAGAATACAAAGAGCAACAATAAAACTGGCACCACCTCTTTCCAAAATGACATGTGAACAAAAACTGTCCAAATTAGAATTGCCAACTCCGGAACAAATTATGAAGGGAATGGAAATCTTAGATAAGAACGATTATTAAAAATGGGACAATGGAAAAGCAGGAGGACATGAAAAAAAAAAGATAATTACAGAAGAGATCTAAAAAAAAAAAAAAAAAAAAAAAAAGATAGCTTCCCACACAGAGTAATAGATACTTGGAACAAATTAGACAAAGAAACAGTGTGTGCAAACACCATTTAAGATTTTAAGAAAAACAAAACAAAAAAACTTGATGCTGAGAGATACAAAGACGGGTCACCACGAGCATAGCTTCCTTCCCATATAATACAACTAGGTAAACACACACACACACACACACACACACACACACACACACACACACACACACACACACACACACACACACACACTCACATACACGCATACACACATACATACACATACACATACACACTTATACTCATACACACACTCATACACATACACACAAACACGCACACGAACACAAACACAAACACAAACACACACAAGCGCACATACGCACACGCACACGCACACACACACACACACACACACACACACACACACACACACACACACACACACACACACACACATATGCCCACACACTTCGTGGCATAGTGGTTAGAGTTCCTGGCTGCTACTACGGCGGTCTGGGTTCGAATTCCACCCAGAGCTGAAATAATTTCAGTATCGCTGCGCTGCGAGATGTTACTCCAACTCTTGTGGGCGGGAAGTTGGGTGAGTGTGTGCGTGTAAGGTCACAGCCATAAATCGGTCATACATGAGCTCTGAGCTCTCATCCGGTGGGTAGTAGGTGTCAATCACGAGTCCAACACGTGATCCACGACCATGGTGAATCACACACACACACACACACACACACACACACACACACACACACACACACACACACACACACACACACACACACACACACACACACACACACACACACACACACAGAGAGAGAGAGAGAGAGAGAGAGAGAGAGAGAGAGAGAGAGAGAGAGAGAGAGAGAGAGAGAGAGAGAGAGAGAGAGAGAGAGAGAGAGAGAGAGAGAGAGAGAGAGAGAGAGAGAGAGAGAGAGAGCGAAAGGGCGGAGAGAGATGACAGCGAAAGGGGAAAGTGAAGAAGAACAAAATTCAAGCGTTAAACCAAGACATCGAAGAAACTAAGAGAATAAAAGAAAAGAAGGAGAGATAGTTGGTCACCAACTCCACTTTCCTCCCAAAAAAGTCCTCCAGACTTCTTCCACTCCACTCTGGCACGTCACCCAACATGGACCTACTTGTTGCCCTCCCCTGGCCTCCGCCTCCGCCCTTCCATCATCTTCCCTCAGAGTCTCTCTCTCTCTCTCTCTCTCTCTCTCCTCCATCTATTCTCATCGCGGTCCATCTCAACCTCAGTCGCCTCCTTCATGTTCACTTACATCTCCATTCTCTCTTCTTCTTTGTGTGAACTGGTGATGTCATAAGAAGCGTGATGGTCTTACACACACTTTGTTGTGGGCTCGAATCCGCATTCCTCTCCAATTCCCAACAGTCCATACGCGTAGGACAAAGGTGACGACTTCGGTAGTAGATACTTAGCGCCTCCTGCCGTACATTCCTTACTTTATCTTACTCTTTCCATCTCTACCATGTGGAGTGTTACTTGGATAAGCTGTATCCAATCGGTATTTTGGGAATTGCTGGCACCCCTATGGACCAGATCACATAGTGTTTCTCTTTTTCAAATGTCTTCCTTTATCTCATACTCTTTCTTATTACATTCAGTTAAACCATTGCTCCTCCTCCACATCTTTCTCCTCCTCCTCTTCATTTTCTTCTTTCTCCTCCTTCCTTTTCTTTTTCTTCCATCCTTCTTCTTCTGTTAAACATTTTCTTTCTTTGTCTCTTTCAATCATTCGCTTTCTTCCTGACCTCTCCCTTTGGTCTTCAATGGCGTCTGCTCACTTCTCCCCTCGAATTTCCCTCTCCCATTTACATCGACCTTTTCCTTTATTTTTTGCCTCTTTCTCTCTATCTTTCTCTCTCTCTTTCTCCTCTCCCCTTCCTCTCTGTCCGCTTGTCTGTTTAAATATTCTCTCTCTCTCTGTCTCTCTCTCTGTCTCTCTCTCTGTCTCTCTCTCTGTCTCTCTCTCTGTCTGTCTCTCTCTCTGTCTCTCTCTCTGTCTCTCTCTCTGTCTCTCTCTCTCTCTGTCTCTCTCTCTCTGTCTCTCTCTCTCTGTCTCTCTCTCTCTCTCTCTCTGTCTCTCTCTCTCTGTCTCTCTCTCTCTGTCTCTCTCTCTCTGTCTGTCTCTCTCTGTCTCTCTCTCTCTCTCTCTCTCTCTCTCTCTCTCTCTCTCTCTCTCTCTCTCTCTCTCTCTCTCTCTCTCTCTCTCTCTCTCTCTCTCTCTCTTTCTCTCTTTCTCTCTTCGTCTTGTTTCCTTTCCGTCTCAGTCTCTTCCCACTCCTTCCCTTTAATTTTCCGTCTTTTCCTCCACTATTGTCCTTGTCCTCTTTTCCCTCACCTCCTCCATATTAGTTCAATAAAACTTCAGACTACATATTTGTTTTGTTTTTCTTTCTCATCTTCCACCAGCGATCCACCCTCTTCTGCCTCCGTCCACCTGTCCTCCACCCGCAGTCCCCGTTCCCCACACGTTCCCATACAAATTCTTCCACCGTCAAAACTTCCATTCCACCAGCGTTATCGGGTAGTCTCCACTTTCTACTCCACCAAAGCTTTCGTCACGCGGACCCACAAAGGGGATTCCATATTTGGGCTATTTCGACTTTTTTTTTTTTTTTTTTTTTTTTTTACGAAAGTCTCGCTGGCAGAGCAGGTTAAAGCGTCTCTACCTGTGACGGAGTTTGAAGTGACGGGGGTTCGAACCCTGCCGCGAGCGAGTTGGACCAAGGGCATGGTTCATTAAATTCCACGCTACAAAGCTTTTGTAAGGGGAACCGTCTTAGCCTCCTCGTAGGGGGAGTTTGAAACGTTAAACAGAGTCACCGCCATGATCATAAATATCTCTTGTGTACTTTTCTACGTGGTTGGATTATATATTTGTTTAGATGTTCGTGCGTTCTGTGATCTCTGTTTACCAACGTCTTCACGCAGACTTATAAGTCATGTCACATACCATGGACTTTGGCCATGTCTGTAGGTCTGTGTGTGCTTGTGTGTAATATGCGGCTCTGAGGGTCGATCCGTTTTGGACCAAAGTAAAAAAGAGAATATATATATGTATATATATATATATATATGTATATATATATACATATATATATATATATACATATATATACGTATATGTATGTATGTATGTATGTATACATATGTATATATTTATACATAAATAAATAGGTCTGTAATGGTGTGTGATATGGAGCCCTGCGGTAGATCCATTCTCGACTAATGTACAAGAGAGAGAGAGAGAGAGAAAGAGAGAGAGAGAGAGAGAGAGAGAGAGAGAGAGAGAGAGAGAGAGAGAGAGAGAGAGAGAGAGAGAGAGAGAGAGAGAGAGAAAAGAAAAATATAGGTAAATAGATAAATGAATAGATAAATAAACGACCAGGTAAGTAAACAAAAATATATGAATAAATATATAGACAGAAAAATAAATAAATACATAAATAAACAAAATGATATATAAGTAAATAAAAGACATAAGTGAATAAATCGATAGATAAATAAACAAATGAATAAGTAAATAGATAAACAAATGAATATATTAATAGGTCAAGCAATTAAAATTAAAATAAATTTATGAATAAACATTTAGTTATATAAACAAATTAATGGTTCCATATCGATTAGTTTTCAAATTGAATCTAATTTAGTCACCCCTTAAACTCTAAGATCCTCTGGTTTCAATAGTTTAGTTACTTTTAAGCTTATTCTAATCCAAGGTAATAAATAATATTTTCATCTTCTTTCATTTTCATTTAGGGCAACTGAAGTTTATTGCTTACGATGGAACATTTTTACCTAGACACAAATATGTAAATATTTAGCAAAATTGTCTAATTATGTATTGAAATCTCCCCCGCTGTTTCTGTAATTCATCTTTTGATGACAAGTTCGGAGTTTCAATAAAGATGTCCATTGCTGCTTACAGGGATTCAAAGTTCATTCACCATTCTACAATATTCAACACAAAGTAATGATCTAAGTTAGGAAGGTTGTAAAGAGGCAAGACGGCCATTGTCAACAAAACAGAGAAACTATATGAATAAATAATAGTAATAAAAAAACAAACCCCATGACACAATAAAATAAATAAATAAATGGATTATGACAACTTAAGAAAACTAACCGACAAAACTAGAAAAAGGTTAAATATCTATTCGTCTGAATTTTCACCTTCCTCCCGTCTCCTCCTCTGTCTGTTATTATTTCTCGTTCTTACTCTATAACTGTTTCTTCGTCTGTCCGTGTATCGGTATTTCTGTCCTGTCCTCTGGTCTATCCTTTCCTTTACATGTCTCACGCTATTTTTCATTCTCCTTTTCTCTCCTAATCGCAGAATAATAATCTCATTGCCCTCTGCATTCTCTTGTTCTTGCACTTAACAACATTTGTGTCTCCAGAAACATCTTGTGACTTATACATAAATATACCAAACCAATGACGTGTAAAAAGAAATTAAATTGCTATGGGCCAGATGTAAATTCATATTCCGTCACCCCCAATAGAAGAAAATAAATAAATAGATAAAGAAAAAGAGAATAATTTCCACGTAACTAATCCAAATTTCACAGGAATGTAAGATTTGAAGTGTGTGTGTGTGTGTGTGTGTGTGTGTGTGTGTGTGTGTGTGTGTGTGTGTGTGTGTGTGTGTGTGTGTGTGTGTGTGTGTGTGTGTGTGTGTGTGTGTGTGTGTGTGTGTGTGCGCGCGCGCACTTGTGACTACGTATGATATATGCATGTATGTATGTATCCAGTTTGAAAATCTCTCACGTCCTCCTACTCAAACATTCCTGCAGGTATACCTGTACTTTGACACTCCCAAACGTATTTCCAAACATTCTAACGCCACAACGCTTCTATTTAAATATTTCAGCATTCGGACACAAGGGCAGCCCTTTCTTCAACTACCGATACTCCTCCGTTTCTACGGATACTTCCTTTTCACACCCAAACACTTTCACACATTAAAAAAAAAAAAAAAAAGAGATTTTTGAACAGGGTTGGGGCTTTTTTCATACATATTCCTCCTATTTCCATTTAAAACGTTCCGGGTATCCAAGCGTGTATTTCTGTGTGAATCGCTCTTGTTGTTTCTCTTATATTTGAACACTACCGTTGCCTGGGATGCTCGCTCTCTCTCTCTCTCTCTCTCCCTTTGCAGTCCTGTTGGCACGCCTGTTGGATCCTCTGTTTATTCCTGTTGGTCCCTTTGCACCTCAGCATTCTTGACATTTCATCGTGGACTCATCATTTCGCTTTTAATTCCACTGACATCCCTCTTTTGCGATGTTATTGTTATGACCATTCGCTGTTGTGGAATTACTTTCACGAAATAGTGGTAACTTTCAATTCAGGACTTCTTGTCCCCTTGTTTTAGGCTCCCGTTAGTGAGCTTGTTAGAAAGATGTTGGTAGGCTTGTGTCATTCCTGTTGTCAGTTATTGTCATCATTGCCATTATCATTGTTAGTGATACTATCACTGTCACTGTGATTGTCATGATGGTGATGGTGGTGATGATGATGGTGGTGATGGTGATGGTGATGATGATGATGATGATGATGATGATGATGATGATGATGATGATGATGATGATGATGATGATGATGATGATGATGATGATGATGATGATGATGATGATGATGATGATGATGATGATGATGATGATGATGATGATGATGATGATGATGATGATGATGATGATGACGACGACGACGACGACGACGACGACGACGACGACGACGACGACGACGACGAGACGGCGATGATGATCCTCATCATCGTCATCATCATCGTCATCGTCATCATCGTCATCGTCATCGTCATCGTCATCGTCATCGTCATCGTCACCATCACCATCACCATCACCATCACCATCACCATCATCATCATCCTAGCTTAGGAGAATGGGGTGGTTGGGACGTGGGAGTCTCAAAGGAGTCTTAATTGATCGACACCTCAAGTCTCGATCAACCAAGGCCTTCCTCAATCTTCACCGGAACAACAATCTACCAAAAGACCCCATCACCTTAAAGGGGTCGTCAACTTTCACGACACGTTCATGCGAGCAAATAATTTGCATACAAAAAATACCATGATGAATAGCTTCTCGCCAGAAATTTCTGGGAGTAGAAGGCGACAGTAGCTTCCATGTGAGTGGCTTGCGTAAGCCATGAATAGGCGGTTCAAGGCAATGAGTGACCGTAAGAGTGATTTGTGTTTGCAGCTTTCGTGACGGTGGCTCACGCGACCAAATGGCTTAAGTGGCTCAGCGTCCTTCTCATTGGTGACCTTACTAGCGGCTCTCATTATCATATTATATTCATCATATTTTATTATGATGTATTATATCAGTACTTCACTCTGCTGTATTGTATCATACTATATTGTATAACATATTATGCTATATTATACTGCATCATTGGATGCTGTATTATATCAGATTATATCATATTACATTATTTCTTTTTACCAAAGGCAAGGTGGATAATATCTCATTTATATTAGATAACATCACATTACATTATATTACATTATACATTTATATAATACATTATACATTATATCATGTCATATTTTATATCATAATGTCACATTATACTCATCTCATATTACATTATATGTTATCTTATATTGTATTATATGAAATATGTCAGATCAAATTGTATGACATGCGACAGAATACACTACACTATACTACTATACAAGACATAGAAACTGCTTTACCCAAATTTTAAACATTTGTTAATGTCATCACAAAATACATTTACTCTATTCTTCAGCATTATTCCCTTCGACATAATTCCTATCTCCCCTTTTATTTACCCCAAACTCTTCTTCTCTGCCCCTAATTCTTTCTCTCTCTCTGTCATTCCAATTCCTCTCCTCTCACTCTCCCGCATCCTCCGTTTATATGCTTAGCGGAGTGCCTCAGGGGTCGTCTCCGGTCCCGTCTTTCATGTCACGGTTTTATGAAAGTGTCTGACTTCGCTCGTCATATAAACGACAACTCTACGCCCGGAGGCATCTAGCTGCGACCAAAGCCGTCACCTATGCCCTATAATGCACTTCGGAGATTGTAGGGGCAGGTTACAGTCACTGGTGGGAATCGTAGAGGAGTGCAGGACTCGAATCCTCAACTATGCGAAGGAGGGATAAACTCCAGAACCCACATCCTAGACTTCGAGTATCCAACGGAGTGAATAAGTCTGTTCTTCAGATGAATGAAGCCGTCTGGTGTTAGTGATGAAGCCTATAATGTGCCACTGGAATGATAGTGTTACAACGAACGCGGTTCGACAGACACGTATTCAAAATGATGTGTGAACGTGTGAACGGGGTATTTGGTTGTCGAACACGTTGGTTAAACCCCAAATACCCCGTTCACACGTTCACACATCACTTTAAACACGTGTCTGTCGAACCGCATTCGACGAACCGTCTAAGCCCCCTCTAAGACTTTTGCTACACAAAACCTAATGGTAACTAACAAGAGACCCAGCCAGTCACTCGGCCACAAACAGCCTCCTCAGTCGGCCACCGGTGGAGAGATGAAATAGAGAAGTTTGCAGGTGGGTCGTGCCAGAGGTTGGAACAGCCGTGCAAATCAGTGAGTGGTTATAAGAGAGGCCTTTGTTCAGCAATGGACTGGAAACAGCTGATTAATTGACCGATTGAATGAATGACATCAACTTAACAGTGTGTTCTTTTTATAGCTACCCAACCATTCAAGGGTTCTCCAAAACAGCCGTCCAAAACCCGCGCCATTTTACTTCTACTATATACTCACTACTCCTCCTCCTACCTTTGCCAGCCTCTCCTCCCCCCTTACCAGCCTCCCCGACCCTTTCCAGACCAAAGACCCATCACCAAACCACTCAACCACTCCATCATCCAGATACACCACGACCCGTCCATCCAGTTTGACCAGGAGCCAAGCCAACAACCCCTCGCTACATGATGGCTTTCATCAGCGCTTATCTCCACTGCCATCTTTCGATGACTATCGTCCTCTGTTCATTAGGGACCTTTTTGTTCACACTATTGATCTCTATCTCTACAACACAACACTGGGTCCTTATTCATCCCTATGTGTGTAACAGGTGTTCTTCAATGTCTCCATACAATCCTTCCTCTAATGATGGCCATTTTCTTTTGAGTTCCCAAGGTCCTTTCCCCTTATACAACTGAGTATAATAGGTGATTACAACAGAAAGGGACTTGCTTTAGTCATAATGTAGCTAACAGCCTAAAGAGGAATAGAAAAAATAATCGAATTTCTATCACTGAACATCATTTTCATTACTGTTTAGAAAATAACCTCAATTTTATATCTACATATTATTAACTGCTTTTCCTATCATCCTGTCACCTTGAAATATCAAGAGCATTGCTTTTGATAATTGTATATATCAAATTATATATGAAAAGGCTCACAAGTAACCAACCACACTTTAGCACTACTTTTCCATTGACAATAAAGCCCAGTGCTGGGGTACTGAGTGCATACATACTAAGCAGTCAACAAAGTCACGCAGATTTTTTTTTCAACTCCGGAAATAATTCTCCACAATCCTTCACTCATTTAATCATTCTTAGATATCTTCTTTGCGGCTCCTTGGGCTTCACCATTTCTTGTCCATTGTTCCTGTGGTTGGGGGGGATAAGAACATCGCCACTGTATCCCCATGAATGTCGTTATAGACGACTAACTGGGATGAAACGATGGTAGTCAGGATTTCTTCCTTTTATGCTTTCCTTCCAACGATGCGTTCGGGCATCCTTTGACTTGGCCACCCCTCCTACAAAGGGGAAAAGGTCATTGGTATATACAGGGAGATACTCAACCAACTTGACGTGTCGCTTTCCCTTTCCCCTTGCCTTTTTTTTTTTCGTTTTCCACCTTCACTCTCCTCCAGTTCCCCTTTTTTCCCCGTCGTCTTTCCCCTCACCTCCGCTCTCTTCCCCTCTCCTCCTCTCCCCTCCCATGGCTTCCCCTCCTCTTCATTCCCTTCCATTACCTTCCCCCCTCCTTTCCCCTACTTCCACTTCCTTTCCCTCCCATTCTCTCTCTCTCTCTCTCTCTCTTATATATATATGTATATATTATATTATATTATATTATATATATATATATATATATATATATATATATATACATATGCAATAAAAACAATAGGAACGTGTGTTCACAAATGCGAAGTAACCACTAGGAAAAGTGAACTCACGAAGCAGAGCGCTTTCATTTAATTACATCTTCAGTGCTGATATAAAGAATCATCACTGAAGATGTAATCATACGAAAGTGCTCTGCTTCGTTAGTTTACTTTTCCCAGTGAGCATATCTCTCTCTCTCTCTCTCTCTCTCTCTCTCTCTCTCTCTCTCTCTCTCTCTCACTCACTCACTCACTCACTCACTCACTCACTCACTCACTCTCTATCTTTCACTGTCTTCTTCGCATCGATCAAACTAGTTTCTCATTATTATAATGACTCGGTATTGTGACCTCCGGTGACCTCGTTATGGACTAGATGACCTCTCGTTGACCTTCTTTCCCTTCTACATCAATCCTCGTCATTCTCTCCACCACCAAGACTGGACTGTTGGGTTTTCTCTCCGGGGTTGTCCACATTCTTTCTTCTCCGAAGATTTGAAGACATTACTAAAACGAATATTGATTATTTTGTCACCTTTTTTTTCCGCCAGAACACTGGTGATCTGTTAAAAGAATAATTATTTATTTCCGCAAATATGACCCTCAGTCTATCCTTCTTCCACCAAATCAATGACATATCATCCTTGTTTTGACTTCCTCAGGAGTGACCATGTCATTCCGATATTTGCAAAGATATGCTATATAATTCAACTGTTTTGGTTTTCATTAGAGTCTGAAGTTGATGCTTTCTCCTACACTGTACACACCGTGATGGTTAGGTTAGGTTAAATTAGGTTAGGTTAGGTTATGTTAGGTTAGGCTAGATTAGGTTAGGTTAGGCTGGGTTAGGTTGGGTTAGGTTAGGTTAGGTTAAGTCAGGTCAGGTCAGATTAGGTCAGGTTAGGTTAGGTTAGGTTAGGAAAGGTCAGGTTAGGTTAGATTAGGTCAGGTTAGGTCAGGTCAGGTCAGGTCAGGTCAGGTCAGGTCAGATTAGGTCAGGTCAGGTCAGATTAGGTCAGGTCAAGTCAGGTTAGGTCAGGTCAGGTCAGGTTAGGTCAGATTAGATCAGGTTAGGTCAGGTTAGGTCAGGTTAGGTCAGGTTAGGTCAGGTTAGGTCAGGTTAGGTCAGGTTAGGTCAGGTTAGGTCAGGTTAGGTTAGGTCAGGTTAGGTCAGGTTAGGTTAGGTTAGGTTAGGTTAGGTTAGGTTAGGTTAGGTCAGGTCAGGTCAGGTTAGGTTAGGTTAGGTTAGGTCAGGTTGTGTCAGGTTAGGTTAGTCTAGGTCACAAGTGCTGTTGACAGCGCCATCACCGGGGCAAAGAACGAAGTCTTCTGGTCTGGGATCTCTTCTGTCCTCATGCACTACTCTTCTGTCATTTCATCTTCTTCTCCAGTCTCCTCTTTGCTCTTGTTTCCTTTCCTTTCTTTCCTTTCTCCTTTTCTCTTTTATCTTCTGTACCCTCCTGCATTCTTCTATCTTCTCCCCCTCACCTCATCTCAACCCTTTTCTCTCTTCTCTTCCCTTCTCCTATTGTCCTCCCCTCATCTCCTCTCCTTTCCCTCCACTCCTCTTCTCTTATTTCCTCTCCTCTTGTCCCCCTCCACTTCTGTCCTCAAATTTCCTCTCCTCTCCTATCTTCTCCCCTCAACTCCTTCCACCACCCCTTCTCCTCTCCTCGTCACCCCGCCCTTCAGAGGCGCATTCATCAACACAATTGAAGTCTTCATTTCCTACACTTAGCAGCTGCCATCACTCTGACAATCTCCTTTCACCTATCCACCTCCACCACCATCCTTACATTTATCGTGTCACAAGAGACAACCCTACCAACCCTATCAGTACCAACTGTGTGTGTGTGTGTGTGTGTGTGTGTGTGTGACCATGCGTGCATATATGTATATATATATATATGTATATATATACATGTATACATAGATACATATATACATATACGTATGTATATACATATACCCTATCAGTACCTACTGTGTGTGTGTGTGTGTGTGTGTGTGTGTGTGTGTGTGTGTGTGTGTGTGTGTGTGTGTGTGTGTGTGACAATGCGTGCATGTGCATGTGTATATATATATATATATATATATATATATATATATAGATATATATATATATATGCAGACAGATCACTAAAAACAACACGCGATCCACAAATTTTGCTGAAATAATGTATTCCCCTGAAGATGTGAATTACACGAAAGCGCTTGGGAATTTCTGTTTTTTCTTCCGATTTCCTTAGTGGTTACCAGCAAAAAAAAAAAAAAAATAGAAAAAAAAGAAGAGAAATATATATATATATATATATATATATATATATATATATATATATATATATATATACATATATACATATATACATGTATACATGTATACATGTATACATATATACATATACATATACATATACATATACATATATATATATATATACGTATACATATACGTATACATATAGATATACATATACATATACATACTTGCACAAATACCTTCTTAATGCAAAGAATAAATAAAAGCTAGTTTGGATACATCGTATAAACAAACGTATTTTCTAATCATATTTTCATAATTCAAGCGATATTGCAACCCATTGTGAAACGTATTTAGATCTTTTAGTAGAGTATGATTAATCACCACATAATTCTTTAGAAAAATACATTTATGTCAAACAGAAATTCTTGAATAAATTGAAGGTGACGAACTCCAAGTAACTTTTTAAATAAAGGGATATTCCTCGTGTATTAAAACACGAAAAAAAAATCACCACAGCGTTGATTAACGCACTAATGCATCAGTGTAAATTAATGTAAATCAACATTTTAAATACGGTTACGTTTTGTCTTCTTCGGGAGGTCGGAATAAGAAGAAGAAAAGAAGAAAAGAAGAAGAAAAGAAGAAGAAAAGAAGAAGAAAAGAAGAAAAGAAAAAGAAGAAGAAAAGAAGAAGAAGAAAAGAAGAAAAGAAAAAGAAAAGAATAAAATAAGAAGAAAAGAAGAAGAAGAATAAAAGAAGAAGATATTAAAGAAGAAATAAAAAAGAAGAAGAAGAAAAGAAAAAGAAGAAGAAGAAAAGAAAAAGAAGAACAAGAAGAAAAGAAGAACAAGAAGAAAAGAAGAACAAGAAGAAAAGAAGAAAAGAAGAACAAGAAGAAAAGAAGAAAAGAAGAAAAGAAGAAAAGAAGAAAAGAAGAAAAGAAGAACAAGAAAAGAAGAAAAGAAAAAGAAGAAAAGAAGAAGAAGAAGAAAAGAAGAAGAAGAAGAAAAGAAGAAGAAAAGAAGAAGAAAAGAAGAAAAGAAGAAGAAAAGAAGAAAAGAAGAAGAAAAGAAGAAAAGAAGAAGAAAAGAAGAAGAAGAAAAGAAGAAGAAGAAAAGAAGAAGAAGAAAAGAAGAAGAAAAGAAGAAGAAAAGAAGAAGAAGAAGAAGAAAAGAAGAAGAAGAAAAGAAGAAGAAGAAAAGAAGAAGAAAAGAAGAAGAAGAAGAAGAGAAGTAGAAAACGAAGAAAAGAAGAAGAATAAAAGAAGAAGAATAAAAGAAGAAGAAAAGAAAAGAAGAAAAGATGAAAAAGAAAAAGAAAAGAAATAAGAAAAGAAAAAAGAAGAAGAAAAGAAGAAAAGAAAAAAGAAGAAGAAAAGAAAAGAAAAAGAAAAGAAGAAAAGAAAAGAAGAAGAAAAGAAGAAGAAAAGAAGAAGAAAAGAAGAAAAGAAAAGAAGAAGAAGAAAAGATGAAAAAGAAGAGATGAAGAAAGAAGAAGAAATGAAGATGAAAAAGAAGAAAAGAAGACGAAGAAGAAGAAAGAAGAAGAAAAGAAGGTGAAAAAGAAAAGAAGAAGAAAGAAGAAATGAAGATGAAAAAGAAGAAAAGAAGAAAAATGAAGAAAAGAAGAAGAGGAAACGAAGAAGAAAAGAAGAACAGAAGAAAAAGAAGAACAAGAAGAAGAACGAGAAGAAGAAGAAGAAAAGAAGAAAAGAAGAAGAAAAGAAGAAGAAGAAAAGAAGAAGAAAAGAAGAAGAAAAGAAGAAGAAAAGAAGAAGAAAAGAAGAAGAAAAGAAGAAGAAAAGAAGAAGAAAAGAAGAAGAAAAGAAGAAGAAAAGAAGAAGAAGAAAAGAAGAAGAAGAAGAAGAAGAAGAAGAAGAAGAAGAAGAAGAAGAAGAAGAAGATGTACTACTGCGTGGTCTGCTAAAGAATGTAGACACATCTCTTGGGCTCTGCAGAGATGTGGCTACAAAAAATAGCGATAGCAAATAGATCAAGTGAGCTGTGCATCTGGACATTTCTAAGCTTAGATGTAAGAACTGCGACCAAATACCATAACTTGGCAACGATGTTCTTTTCCTCCATAGAAAAAACAAACAAACACGAGAAAGGTCAGCTATCAAGGCTATATTCTCTATTTATAAAACAAGCTTTACAGGAACAGGAGAGCAAACACGGATCTATACCTGCATAAAAATACAAAAGAAACAAAGGCAAACATGTATGCACAAGTGCAAAGCGCGACTCACACACACACACACACACACACACACACACACACACACACACACACACACACACACACACACACACACACACACACACACGAACGTACACAAACACACACACAAACGCTCGTGCCTACATGCTTGTCTGCGTAGAGCATATAGTCTTTCCCTGTGACTTTGTTTGTTCAACACGGGATTCTGGAGTGTGTCTATTGTAGGAACTGTCGAAATGTAATATCTGTTGGGAATGTATTAAAACATTCTCCGGTGAACTGGATGGAGCAGGAAAGGCGAGTACGCCTTTGTATTTTAAAGATATGCAACCTTATAGCTGACTAGGCTACGTGAGGTGAGTCAAGAATTAAACAGAAACCTATTCTTCGCCACAGTTCACTTCGATGTCGCTGATTTGTACATTTTAGTTTTTCTTTTGCATAGGTAAAAATATTTTTCTTAACGTTTCATAAATGTTGTGTGGAAAAGTAGTGTATAATAAATTCTGTTATCGTGTGCAAATATATATATATATACAAATATGGCAATACAGGCTTACATCTATATATCTATATCTATATCTACACCTATCTGTATCTATATCTATCTATCTATCTATATATATGTATATATATACACACGTATTTACATATAGATATTCACACATACATGCATGCATACATAAAAATGGTCTTTCCCCCCCCATACAAAGGGGGGGGGGAGCTAAGTCAAAGCGCAATCCCAAACCACACCTGTTCCATATCCATCCATCCCGATCCCTTACCATCTTACGCCTCGTAGGTGAAGGGTCATCCCCGTTCCCAGCCACACAGTTCGGGTCAAAGGTAATGCAGCGAGGCACAGCTCCCCCACGGATGCACCTTCTCAAAGAATACATAGAATACATAAAAGACTTCCAGGAAGAGGCTTACGCCTGTGACTCCAGATCCACATTTACGCTTTGTGGTTTGAAGCGTAATTTCTAGGCAACAATATTCACAGAAACATGATACCAGATTAACTTTGTTATACTTGATGTCCCTTTTCACGTATATCACGAGACCTCTACCTTCATTACCCATGACATTAATTTCTTCCATCTCATATCCTTTAATGTTATATTCTTCAAGATCTCTTCGATATTTGAAGTGCTTAGATTTAACTTTAGAGAGGGCAATAATGCTAGGCTTGTCCCTTAAGGTATCAAGTAATGACCTTAATTCTAAAATCTTATCAAAAGTATATACATCCACATTTGTAAATATAACACTAAACTTTCTCATCCACTCGGGGATTTCATGAAGTAGGAAAGACCATCTCTTCCGGCAGCGTCATTACTTTATTCAACGTCTGTCTCCATCCAACGTTACATTTGCTGTCCCTCTCTCTTCCGTACCCGACAGACACTGCTCTTGCATCCAGTTACCCCTTTAACCCTTGCCTGAATCCCTTTTACCCCTTTACATTTACATCCAACTCTTTATTGGGCCTTTCCCTCAAGTTCACTTCATACACTTGTTATTTCTACAAACTTTTTGCTAATCTTCCCCTACCCATACTTTCCATATAGCCAAACCATCTCAGCATCTTATGATCTATCTCGCTCAGACATTTAATTTCAAACACATTCAGGTTTTTTCATTCTGCCTCCCCTCAAAGTCTGTTCTAAACAGTGTCGTGGGTACACACACACACGTATATTATATATATGTATATACATATATATATATATATATATATATATATATATATGTATATGTATATAAGAGTGAATAGGGTGGGGAAGGGCAAACGAAGATGCGTTGGGAATAGAAATTATTGCCCTAACGTTACGACTAACTTGGTCTTCTTCAGATGACTTGCTGCTATACAATCAGATCATAAGTAGCGAGAGGGAACCCGTCAAGCTATGAGTGGATGGATGTATCAGATTGTCCCTTTGGCTACCGATTTAATTACCAAGACACATTCTACTTTTGAGAGCACAAAAACGATCTTAGGACGCATAGAACATCTAACTCCCTGGTTCGTCACTTAGACCAATGCGGACATCTACCTGACTGGACTCGCGTGGAAATTCTACATGAGGGACTTGAGAAGAAGATGAGAAAAACTGTGGAAGCTGCACATATATTCACCAGGGGAAACAAAAACGAAAGAGATGGATTTAAATGTCTCTCAAAAGCAGTGTCTTGGTAATTAAGTCGGCTACCATAGGGAGAACCTGACACATTCAACCACTCATTGCTTGATTGGTTCCTTCTCGCTACGAGTATAAAAATTGTGATCTGAATGTAATGCAGCAGGTCCTCTGAATGAGACCAAATTGGTCGCAACGTTAGGGCAATGAAGTTCAATCCCAACCCATCTTCGTTTACCCTTTCCCCACCTAATTCTCTCTCATTTGTCTTAGATATTATATGAATATATATATATATATATATATATATATATATATGTATATATATATATATATATATATATATATATATATATATATATATATATACAAACAAACACTTGTCACATTTCTCAAGGCCCAAAGCCATCAGGATCGTTTAACCTGTTGGAATGATTCCCACATTTCTTCGCTCTTTTTCATATTGTAAAGGAAGACGTTCCGCGAACCAAACCGAGACAAACTACCAATATAAACGCAGATGAACACAACAATAAATATCAACGTTTCTCCACTCCATTTTCAAGGCATGTCTCTTTGCAAGATGGAACTCGCAAGCACAAGCATTCATACGACAATAAAAGCCATGCAAACACATAAAGGAGCAGAATAAAAAACGCATTCTAAGCGTGATAGTTGCCGAGTGTTACCAAATAAATATTTTTCCTATTCCACTGTGTTTTTTCCCGCCCTAATTCAAAATAGGTCCCCACTCGTGATAGTTAAATACATGGTTTATTTCAAGCTATGTTTGAGGAAGTAACAATTTGCAATTGTCTTAAAAACTGGAATCTTTATGTGTTTCTAATAAAGACAACGCGAAATTGTCACAGTAGCTTGAATAGACATTTGGCTTGACTCACAACCACCTCTTTATCTTTGAATTCAACCTCGACAACTTTAGTGACGTCATGTCGCTTCGTTTCCTGCCGGCGAACTCAATATCACGATTTGTATCCCTGAATTACAAACTTTTCAAACATTGATCAGATTTTCATCCAACAGGAAATTACTTCAATTTCGGAAAATTAAGGTGTTCCTTTTTATTTTCTGAATCTGGTCGTAGGGAATTTCATAAAAGTCGTCTTTCACCCAAGCTGAGGGTGTTCCATTCATTTCAGAGTCAGATTCTAAGTTATCAATCTTGTGAGACTGTTGAAATACTATGGCAAGACTAATAATACACAATTTTACTCAGGTAGAACAAAAACAACCATATTTACTATGTTAAAGGTATAGAATTATCCTTCCTAACGTGCATATGATTGCGGAAATGATTCTGAAGTGAGATCATAACCTCTCATTGGCCGCAGTGATGGAATGTCAGTGACGTCACAGAACTAACGTTAGCATTGTGCTTATACATCATCTATAAATCTTTATCCTGTCCAGGCAATGTTACACACTCTTTTGGTCTTACAGGACAATAACCTTTCTTGATTAAAAATGTCTATAACTAGCTACAATAAAAAAAATGTCAGGAAGTGATGTCGATAGTGCAAAATAAGATAAATCTCCATTTCAACATCATTGCAACAAATCAGACCTAGAAGCTCACACATGTAGTGAAAATATCGTAGCATCTGGTGTGATGTTGCTTTTATTTACCAAATGTTCTATAAACAGGTGACGTCGGATTGAACATTTAGCTAAAGGTTTACTATTGCCTTTAATGGGCTGCACTAGACTCCACTGGCAAACTGTGCACACATTATTTTTTATTTCATGAAGACATTTTTCCTCTATTTTAGACTGGAAGCCACCTACAAAATCTTTCTGTATCTATCTCTTGCTTTCGTATTTTCTTTCTTGCTTTCTTTCTATTTTTTTTTCTTTCTCTATTAAATCAAAGAGTCTTTCTGGTAATGGAAAGATGACGAATGGAAGTGGGGTTGTTGGGGAGAAAGATGACTAAAATTTGGGGCACGGGTTAGGACACATAGAAAACGGAGTATGGTGAGTGAAAATCATTATTAATTTACTCTGAGACCACCACCCCTCTCCCTTCAAACTTGATCCAATTGCTTATTGTTCATTAGACAGGAATCCTAAAAGATTGTTCGTTTTGATACGTAGTTATACTTTTTATAATGAAATTTATATCAGATGTTGAAGTAAAAATATTGGCGGAATTTGCATATGAATAATATGAAAAATATTATGAAATTATGAAATATATGATTCAGTGAAATCAGTAAATCATAAACTCGTTCATTAAGATAGGACACTCCGTGAAAAAAGACATTGTTGTACAAGATTATTTATTACGTAAACACGGACATAGACACAGACAGACAGACAGACAGACAGACAGACAGACAGACAGACAGACAGACAGACAGACAGACAGACAGACAGACAGACAGACAGACACAGACAGACACAGACAGACACAGACAGACACAGACAGACACAGACAGACACAGACAGACAAACAGACAGATAAATAGACACACACACACACACACACACACACACACACACACACACACACACACACACACACACACACACACACACACACACACACACACACACACACACACACACACACACACACACACACACACACACACACACACACACAAAGAAAAATACCCTTTACAAGGCTAGGAATTGTTGGAACTGGTTTCAGAAGACTGGTGGATGATTAGTAAGGAAGAAGAGCTCATGTTTTCGATTTCACAGTCATTTGGGAGATGGTGTACGATTACGAGAGCACTACTCAGTGCATAAAAGCGATTTCGTAATGTTCTCTGTAAATGCTCTTGCGGCAAATGTCCGTTACAAGAGCAGTGGAATGCAATGAAGCACAGTTGCGCAGCGACCAGCAAAAGACATTCAGGTTCATAAAGCGTTCGGATGCAAACAAATAAACGTATGAATAAATGAAAACTTAGGTAAGTGAATGAATAAAGAGAGTAAATGAATGGATGAATAAATAAGTGAATGAATGAATAAATAAAGACAAAAAATAGGCAAAGTGGTAATTAAGTAAACAAAAACAAGTTGATAAATGAATACCTGAATAAATGTAGTATTTGTTAAATGTATAAGGAAACAAATAGAACATGTAAATGAATGGAAATATAAGTTAGTAATTTTATGAATAAACTAATGGGTACATATGTGTTATGAATATATATACAATCGATTGAAAAATTATATACAAGAAGAAGACAGGCAAAAAAGAAAGAAAAGAAAAAGGAAGACAAAGAAAGTAAGGAAAAAAAAAGGAAGACAGAAAAATATCTAAAATTGTGTTGAAAATGGGAAGGATTTCCTAACGCTACCTAACATCAGTCAAGGTGTTCTATCTTAATCAATATATTTATTGACGCTTTTTTTTTGTTTATAAATCAGCACTTTTTAACTGTACCAACCATAACATCTGTTTTATATTATCACCTAAAGATCATTACAACCACTTCATGATCGTTGGCTTTTGCCAAATGTAGTAAATATGATATAGGAAATACTTTAATGTAGTTAATAGATAATTCTGTGTCTGGTCCTCTAAAAACACGACGGTCAATGGGAACCGTACATCAGACAATCCGAAGACAACCGAGAGAATACTCACGTAACTGACAACACAACCAAACGTCCAACGAAAAAAGAAAAAGAAAAATAGCCTCATACGGTGCAGTAAAAATGTAGAAAAATAAAATTAATGATAATAAAAATAAAAATATCTTAGTGCTCCCCTCACTTGGAACAAGTCTGTATCATAACTGCTTATTCGTACAGACATGTACATTAAAAGATTAAGCGAAGAGTCTGTACAATAGTTGCAAGATATATCGGTTCTTAGATGTCTGTCTAATCTTATTATTTGATATATTTTTCTTAAGCTTCTACAGGGTGTCCCAGAAGTTGCGCACCATCCAAGTTTACATAAAAATACATATGAATAGCAAGTGAAAGACAGTTTTATAAAGATAATTGATGCATGTGTCAATGTAGGGGGTAAACAATTTGAGCATCTGTTATGATTATGATCAATAAAATTGCTATTCATATGTATTTTTATGAAAACCTGGATGGTGCGTGACTTCTGGGACACCCTGTATATTTAAACTTTCACTACCGATGCCTTTCATGATTTATACACGTGAATATTTTCCGTATTACTACTTCCACGGTAACATATTAAATTCATAAAGAGCAACAGATAAAGAGCGCAGTGGTTGAATGAGACACAGGTTCACTTCTGGAGGTCAAAGGGAGGTGACTGAAGCCCCAAATGTGGAATGGAATCGGTAAAAGTACGTTCATCTTGGTGTAATTATAGCTCAATGGTGATCATTAATGGCTCAACGATAATTGTCAAATGATTGTCTACAGCAATGATTATTTGTTATTGAGTTGAGCTGTTTTGCTTCGAGTGACTGACGCTAGAGTCATTAAAAAATAATTAGTGATCTAAACAATCGTTTGACGACACACGTTCCTCTTGGTGTAATTATCGCTCAATGATGATCATTTATGGCTCAGCTATAATTGTCAAATGATTGTCTACAGCAATGATTATTTGTTATTGAGTTGGGCTGTTTTGCTTCGAGTGACTGACGCTAGAGTCATTAAAAAATAATTAGTGATCTAAACAATCGGTTGACGATCACCATTGAGCCATGAACGATCATCGTGAAGTAACAATTGTACTGTACAGAGCAAAACGTACATTTTAAGACAGCACATTTTACAATCTCGAACCTTAACTCAGGTAGACAGTCGTTGGACGATCATCAGCCATGTACGATCATCGTCAAGCCATATTTGGACCGAGCAAAAGGTTCCTTTTAAGAGGGGGTTTCCGCGGGCATAACGGTTCGTCGAACGCGGTTCGAACGACACGTGTTTAAAGTGATGTGTGAACGTGTGAACGGGGTAGTTGGTTGTCGAACACGTTGGTTAAACCCCAAATACCCCGTTCACACGTTCACATATCACTTTAAACACGTGTCTGTCGAACCGCGTTCAACGAACCGTTAGACGGTGTGAAAACTCCATCTAAGACCAAACTTCAACTCAGATCTCTGTTTATTCTATAATGAAGTGGGATTTGGCGCGTCAAATGGACATAGCGATAATGTCGCACTTCATATCATTTCTATACTGTCAAGAAGAAATGCATTAGTAAAGGTAACAACACCTGAAAAATTAAAACATAAACTCACATTTTGATGCGATGCATATTCAACGAAACGCTACTATGCATTGAAACATAATTGCATGCGAAAATAAACTTGTCATGACATAGGCGACTAAAAATTCAGAAGTGCTATACACAGAAACAGAGCAAAGTAAATGAATAGGAATTCAGACAGAAGCACTTATGAAAATTGTCAAAAACAAAGTAAATACAACAAAATGGAGTATTCTGACTTGACTGGAGAGCGTGTAGTCAAATTGCGAAGAGATGACCAGCCCAAGTTAATAATTTTAAAACAAAACAAACAACTAAGCAATAATATGAAAAGTTGAAAATTACGAGAAATGCAGAAAACGTCGAAGAGAGAGTATTACTCTAACGTAAGCTGAAATTATTGCATACAATACAGATCATTTAACCTTTCGTCCCAAAAAGTTCTTACATATTCCACGTATGAGTTTCCCAGCTCATTCCATTAATCACCTAACTAACTATTTACCTAACTAATTAGTTACACACCAAACTAGTACCTGATTAACTAGTTACTTGAAACTAACACAATATATTCGTCGTTTCTCTCTTGATTTACTAAACATATCCTTTGGTTTTCTATGTGAAATCTACATAATGGATCTTTAGACGAGTCCTCTTCATTCTCATATGCAGAACACGTAGATCTCTATGGCAACCTTGCTAACTTATAATGTCGAGCAATCACTAAGGCAGATTTACCGACTACAGTGTATTCAACTTAGCGAAGAGTTATTAGAGACCAGAAAGTATCCTCAATCACTGAAAACCTTGACAACACGTATACAATCACAATAAAAAAATGTAGTTCAGCAAGACTGGATCAAGAGCTCGACAGTTCAAAAACATTACTATATATATATATATATATATATATATATATATATATATATATATATATGTATATATATATACATATATATATATATATATACATATATATATACATATATATATATATACATATATATATATATATACATATATATATATATATATATACATATACGTATATACATATATATATATATATATATACATATATATATATGTGTGTGTGTGTCATTTTGACATTTAGAAATAAACTCTTCTGCTGGGATTTGAACCCTTGCCAGAGTGGCTTACTTCTTACAAGGCGAGGACTGTACTCATCACTCCACCACGACCCTTCAAAATAGAACGAATTAGTTCACGGACTAATCATTCTGCCGAGGGCACTCTGGTGGAACTTGGTATGCACACACACACACACACACACACACACACACACACACACACACACACACACACACACACACACACACACACGCACACGCACACGCACACACACATATATATATATATATATATATATATATATATATATATATATATATATATATATATATAGAGAGAGAGAGAGAGAGAGAGAGAGAGAGAGAGAGAGAGAGAGAGGAGAATGAAAGAAAGAGAGAGGAGAGAGAGGAGAGGGAGAGAGAGTAGCATGAACATTCATTGGACATGCACTTCTCTTTTTCTAGCATGAAGGGATCGAAGGCTGATGACGTCAGAGGAACAATCGGTGAGGCTTTAGGTTCTTTGGCCTTGGTAACAAATGTTCAAGTGAACAATTCGTTATTGAACAAAGCCAAGGTATTCATGCTTACCATTGTCTAACAGAAACGAATATTCATCGAAGGAAATCGTAGGACCTTCCAGATGGGAAAAGATGTGTGCAGCTGCTACATACAAGCTTCTTGGTCTGCATTATAATCCAGACAGCATAAACTAATGTTTGATTAACCTTCGCTGCTGCGCGCATGCCATATTATTTTCCCCGTTAATGTCTTTGAGCGCAATGCACATTCGGAACAGCCGGCACAAACTGGCTTTCACAAGCCAGAGGGTCAGAAATGCGGCTTGCGGAGGACTTGAAGTGGCTTCAACTAGCTCTGGCTAGTCCTCTGTAAACCCAGTATCTAATCCCTCACACACGCTAGTGGATTGTACAGCTGTGGAAAGTGAACTGTCTTGCATGTTCGGCTCTGCACCAGCTCGCCAAAGACATTCAATAAAGACGATTTTGTTCCTTTAAACAAAAAAAATCCTAGAATGGGGATGTGGTAGGACGAGGCGCCTTGAAATGGTGTTGCGTTTGTTGGCTATTTTGTTTTAGCTTGTTCTAGTTTGCCGTTTGGGCGCCTAAACTTTATCAATATTCTATTTCGTTTTATTTGCCTAATTACTTGTTCTTTCTTTATTTATATGCTTATGCATCTATTCATTTAGCTATCTATTAATTCATCCTTTAATTGATTAATTTTCTTATTCACTTATTTATTTGTTTATTCACTTATTCACTCGCTTATTCATTTACTCATTTACTCGTTATGAACCTAAAGGTATCCTGTCGGTATTCATGCTCGGCCATCTTAACACAATGTCCTCTTCCACACATAAGACTGTTTTACAACGATAATGGCAAAGGATGCTGGCAGATCCATAAATATCTTGAATAAAAAAAAATGAAGAAATAAAACTAATACCCAAACACCCAAATAAAACAAACCAAAAACAAGTCGGTCAAATCACAAAGCAAAACAAACCAGCTTGATTGGCCTCAAGATTAGTCTCTCAAAAGAATAAATCTATTTTTTCCACAAGAATGTGTAACTTTTTCTTTTATCTTATACTGTCAACTTGAAATTCAATGAAGTTTGGTGCCCTGCGCGTTTGTTAGAAAAGGAATGTTTTTCCTGGGTACGAGGTATATACATACATATATGCAAACATACATATGTATATGCATGTATACATTATTGTACATGTTTATTCATATATGCATTTTAAAGAAATCTTCATCTGTATTTATTTCTTGTTTGTTTATTTCACGGACAATACTTTCTATCAGAATTTGGTAGTCCATTGCTCTGGTTACCGTCAGGTCATTTCAATTAGAGGAACACCCTTTCACTCAAAGCGACCGACAGGCCTGTCTCCCACGTACCACTTTCTCGACGAAACAAACGACACAGACATTTCATTCTATCAACCACCAGACAACTTTATTCTTCTAAAAAAAAAAAAAAACTCCCCTCCAGCGGCCAATACACTTGATTTGTCATTTATTATTTACATCGATTTTTTCTCCTTCTTTTGTCATTGCAGAGGCCATTTTTAGTCCTCGTGGGCAAATGCTGCCGCTATAATGGTACTATTGTGGTTCCGCAGGCTCAGTTATCGCAGTAAATGGCACCTTTGTTTCTGTACTGCGTGCGCCCGCTCGCTTCAAGTGGCGGCGTCCACGGCCCCATTGCCGAGCGACTCTGTTGTTTCGATCATTGGAGTAATTACTGTTGTTGTTGTTGTTAGTGTTGGGGCTCGTGTTGGTGCTGGTGTTAGTGGTTTAGGTGTTGGTGCTGGTGGTAGTACTGGTGGTAGTGTTGGTGGTATTGGTACTGGTGCAGGTGTTGGTGCTGGTGGTGGTGTTGGTAGGGGTGCTGGTCTTGTTGTTGTTAGTGGTGGTGGTATTGTTGGAGTTTGTTGTGGCGGGGCGGAGTTTGTGTTACCAAGAGTTGCAAAGATGAAGGGTTGCCTGCAGATGTTGCCTCCTCCTCTTTGTCATCTTTGATGTCACTTTCTTAGTGTTCTTTTCCTGTTTCGTTATTCTTTTGTTTTTACTTATTAAGTTATAATTTGTATTTATCTATACATTTCTTATTATTATCATCTCTGTTGTTGTATTGGTTGGTTATATTTTTCTCTCTTTCCATCATTTCCGAATTTATGAAGCGGCCTTGCTGTGGATATGCTGTGTCTTGCGACACTGCTTCTGACCCAGGGCAGTGGACAGGATGCAGGGATGACCCGTCATCCAGGAGGTGCCAAGATAAGAGGGAGGAGGGTGGAAGGTTGTGGAATATATAGGAAATGAAATGGGTGGGAGTGGTTTCTATGCCTTTTTCTTTTTGGCTACCCCCCGTGTAGGGGGAAAAAGCCTTTGGTATATGTATGTATGTAATTTCATTACTTTACCTTTTGTTGTATCTCCACCTCTGGTACGGATACATGATCAAACTCAGTCACTCCCGATGACTTCCACTTGCCCAGTGCACAGGGCACAGGTAGCAAACTCAATCACGACTAAGCAAGTCTGCCGTGAACTTACACCATTTATTTATTTTTCATTTATAAAAAATATGAATGTACTCGTCTAACGCTGGTCATAACATATAGTATAAACTACAATACATTTCCATAGTGGAAGGGCTGTCAAGCATACATGATGTCCCAAAAAATCCGCCAGACGAGAGTTTATAACAGAAAACGTAAAAACATCCTATTCAAGCAAATGTTCAGACTAGTGTTGCTGAGCTTACAGTGAAATATTAACTAAAAACTGAGAGTTGACAATGTGAGCATTTTATAAATCATACCATATTTCATCCGTTGTATTATTTATCACTATGAAGCGGGAATTTTGGAATGCCCTGTACATCGAGGTAATGTTAAAGCGTTATCATTTGAGCGCTATTTTAGGAAATGAACTCCGTCTCCTCATCGACGACAATGACGTCATGTCAGGTAGCATGTCATGACACTTTTTTTTTTTTTTTTGGTCAGTGTTTCTAATCTTAGGACACTATCATATCGAAGAGTTAAATTCATAGATGTGCAAAGAAGAGATTTAAATTCATCAGAAATGAGGAATAATAGAAATTAAAAGTGATCAGCATTCTTTGAAATGAAGTCGTGCGTGATTAGCCAAAACGACATTCCATGTATGTCTGTCGGTTGGAAGAGTTGACAGTTGGTCAATTATCAGCTATTTTTTTCAACGTTAATTTCTCCAAAGTTGCATGTGATGTCAACAACACTAGAAAAATCTTTTGATTGGTGTCATTTCTAACAATTAAATCTTTAAAACAATTTTATGTATCTCTCTAAAAAAAAAAAAAAAAAAAACGCACAAAATTATATTATACAGAGAAGTTATGAGACTGTCTATATTTTTCATGAAGACAATAATGTGTTTCTGATTTAAATACCACATCATATAAAATGATAAATTCTATGAACAAATCTATTATAATAATTTAATACCTGTGTCATACGAAAGATCTTTTTCTTGTCCATTAATCTAATTCCTGTAAAGAGCCATTATTCATGTATTCGTACACGCTTCAGTTATTTGTCGCCAAGAGTCCTAATGGTAGTGCAACGTCTGAAACTTCAATAGACGACAGCTCAACTGAAATTCTGAAGCCACGGTCAGAGGAACTACGCCATGTATAACGACGGAAATGTCGAAACATAATTGTACTGCATCTTGCTACGGACAGAGTGAAAAAAATGAGCCTACATCATTGGCACCAAAAGTGATTTACAAAGAAAGAAATGGACTGAACATTTTTTATACTACTATAAATACTAAGGTGCACGCGCGCACGCGCGCGTGTGTGTATGGGTATGTGTGTGTGTGTGTATATGTGTGTGTATGTGCATGTGTGTGTGTGTGCGTGTGTGTGTGTGTGTCTGCGCGCGCACGCGAACATCTGTGTATATGTGTGCGCGCATGTGTATGTGTGTGTCTCTCTCTCTGTGTGTGTGTGTGTGTGTGTGTGTGTGTGTGTGTGTGTGTGTGTGTGTGTGTGTGTGTGTGTGTGTGTGTGTGTGTGTGTATGTGTGTGTGTGCGCGCGCATGTGTGTGTGTGTGTGTGTGTGTGTGTGTGTGTGTGTGTGTGTGTGTGTGTGTGTGTGTGTGTGTGTGTGTGTGTGTGTGTGTATGTGTGCATATATGTGTGTGTATGTGTGTTTGTGCTTCACGTGTGTGAGCGAATGCCTGCCTTCTTGCCACCGTGGGAGGAGAACCCGATAGTGTATGCGCGAGCGTGTGCGCGCATGGCCCGGGGCCAGTGTATGCGGACACTATTCCCAGATTTAATAGTTTGCGCTGGTGGGCAAAATTGGACAGTTTATCATTGTCTAAGGGCGCGACGCAATTATTAAAAAAAAAAAAAAAAATCTCTTCAGAATTCAGTTGGTGGCACGTGCGTACGCGCGCGCGCCCTCAGGACGCACGCTCGCTGAAAAGAAAGAGGCATCGACAAGAAACTAAAGAAACTAAAGAGCATAAATAAAAACAGACAGTTTACTGCAAAAACAGATCGATGGGAAATTACCTTTTTAGATACTATCATACATAGATAAAAGTGTAGAATTCTCAGTATACCGTAAACTCACCAATAGAAAGAACTATATTAATTTCTATCCAGGACACAATGAAAAAAACAAAAACAAAAAAAAAAACAGGTATAATAATAGATTAATTCCTTAGACCAATTCTCATACGCAGTGAAATTTTTTTACAAGAGAATTCATCAAACATGAATGCCCCCCAAAAAAGAAAAAAAACAAAAAGAAATACAAAGAAATATATATCGAAAGAAAAAAATTATAATAACTGCACTAAAGAGACCAGATATATCACAACACCAAGTTTTGGTATACCAGGGCAATGGACAGGGTGAAAGGATGACCCGTCATCTAGGAGGTGCTAAGATGGGAGGGAGGGTGGAGGGGTGTGGAGTGTTTTCAGGGATGGAATGGGTAGGAATGATTTTATGCCTTTTCCTTTTTGGCTACCTCCCTAGTAAGGGGGAAAAAGCCTTGGTATATGTATGTATGTATGTATGTATGTATGTATGTATGTACCAAGTTTTAATACTAATCTACGCATAGACACATTCCTCCTAGAAGCGGGAATTAAGATAGCCAGAACACCAAATAACAAAGTAAGTAATTTGGTCACACATTAATGAAAACAGATTTGTCTATAAAATAACATGCAGAAAGCTGCCCTACATCCTATTTTGGAAAATTAGGTCGTGGGCTTAACAAACGACTAAATGAACATAGTATGTAAAAGCCCACAAATTGACTAACTCTCTAATAATATATGTGGACATACATGACCAATTTCCAGAATGGGATAACAAA
>NC_134815.1:43848335-43850835 GCF_046742065.1 Oratosquilla oratoria | reverse complement strand
CACACACAGACGCAGAAGTATTGATGCACGAAGTCCTATTTCAAACTAACACCAGCCACATGTTGAAACACATTTTGGGTTGATGAAAACTAAATCTCACTGGCTTCCCGTAATACATCTCCCTTCCTCTTCCTCTTCCTCCTCCTCCTCCCTTTCTTCTCGTTCTCCTCCTTTTCCTCTTCCTACCGCCACGTGCCTCTCTTTCTTCTTTCTCTATCCTCCTCCACTTATTTTCTTTCTTCTTCTTTTTTTTCTTCTTTTTTCTTTTCTTCTTTTTCTTTTCTTCTTTTCTTTTTCTTCTTTCTTCTTATTTTCTTTGAACCCATTTTCTCTTATCCTGTCGTGGGTGCCCCTTTTTTCATCACTTTTGCCATCACTGTTCACTATTGTCACCTCTATTTATATGACACATTAAGACTCGTCTTCTTCTTTATCTATTCTGCCACACACCTTCCATTCCTCCTTCCTTATGCTTCTCTTCACTGTTTCCTTGTCTTCTCTTCATTTCTATCAATTTCTATTTTTAGTTTTCAACCGTTTCACTTTGTTTTTCGACTTTAGAGTTTTATTCTACGTAGCTGTCCTCATTTGATTCTATTGGGCAGTGGGAAATCTCCGTTTTCGTGGCTGATATGTTGATCCTGTTACGTATTGATTTTTTTCTAGTCGATTCCATACGGTTATAATCTTCTTTTATTAAAAAGTCAATTTACTATTATTTACTGTTTACCTGTTTGTTTGTTATTCAACTATACCTATGCATTTATTTATGTATTTTGTTTGTTGCATACATTATTATATATATTTTTTTATGATTATTATTATTTTTTTTCCGCATCCGACCTAGATATGGACCAAAAGGTCTCCTGTCGGTATGCTCCGCCTTTGTAATCCTTTGTAAAGTTGACGAATGTGATCCGAACTGATGTTTACACCATATACGATTTTTTTTTTTAACTGTGAGGAATTCTACCAAACTGATGTGTCAATCTTGTGATTCCGTTCAGAAAATTTAAATTTGACTGAGACAGTCGTCTGTTTTTGATTTTTGCAAATCATTGGCATTCCATTTTTTATCTTTTTGATTCTCGCCATTTTATTTGGCGCCTTCTGGCATGAAATAGGACTGTGCACAGCAAGGAAATCTCTTGGTGGTTACGGTGTTCAATCGAAGAAAATCTTTTGTAAAGATGTACAAAACAGCCAGAATTGTGATCTAGGTTGTAATCCACAACCACATGACGTAGATTTGAGACTTCAAGGTCTATAACTTCCAAAATTTAATTTCAGATAAGCAAGTCTGATATTAACTTGGGACTTACTTATATCTTTTTACTAGTTCCTGTTGGTTAAGACTGTCTGAACTTTACGATAATTGAATACACGATCATACAATTAAACATATATATATATATATAATATATATATATATATATATACATGTATATATATATATACATACATATAATTGAAAACAATGTAAGAAACATATGTGTAGACTTTACTGACTTTTAAACTTGGGCTTACCTTTGCGCTATTTTCCTACATTATAATAAGCTTCCTTCTGTTTTACGATTATTCAATAACTATTCCTTTTTCACAAAATATAGCATTCCTCTCTATGACACAATGCCTCATAGGACACTCCACATTAATCGACATTTACTTGTCATTACGGAGAGAAATCTCGTGGACATCTTCCATTATAAATAATAAGAATAATTTTGCTATCGTCTTACCATCGTCTCACCTTTACAGGATATTACGTCCTTCAATTTCCTCCACTTTTTTCTGTGTGAAATCCAGGAACCACTTTCCTTCTCCTTCCACATTCCAGACCTCCACAAGCCGTCCATTTTTCACTGCAAACCTTTCCCTCTTCGAGATGATTGTCAGACTATATGGCCAAACCCACACTGGTGGTTATTACAATACAAACCAGAGAAGGTGCTCACATACGACTGAGCAGTTTTTCCTGGACTACACGGTACTGCCGCGGTTTCCGCGCGGTTCAAACCGCAAGTGTGAACAGGGCCTATCCTTCAATACAAGAGAACCTTTGCTGAACCACTGATACACAATGGGCACTCGCAGCCGAACTCTCATGGACCCCATCTCAACTGCCTCCCGCTTCGAGATCTATCCTGACCGCATGAAGAACCTTTCAGTGCAGCAGAGGATCTGTATCTCGCTTATCTGTCGCTCTTCCTCAAGGTTACTCTGAGCGGATCCATAAACCCAGAAGTGAGCGCAGAAAAATTTACAGTATAAGTATTATTCGTACGTACAAGTCAAGATGGCTACCCTTTGCATATAAATATAAATGTATAACATAATATAAGAATGAAGAAGACTACAAGAGACCATAAGGCCTACACTAGGCAGCTCCGTATCCATCACCACCTGTCATCCCCATCCATAAAGTTGTCTAATCGTTTCTTAAAACAACTGATAGTTTCAGTGCTTACTACATGGTTACTAAGTTTATTCCATTCGTCGA
>NC_134815.1:43820835-43828335 GCF_046742065.1 Oratosquilla oratoria | reverse complement strand
CTTCCTCCTCCTTCACTTCCTCCTCATCTTCATCCACTTCTTCCTCCTCCTCTTCCTCCTCCTCTTCCTCCTCCTCTTCCTCATCCTCTTCCTCATCCTCTTCCTCTTCCTCTTCCTCATCCTCTTCCTCATCCTCTTCCTCATCCTCTTCCTCATCCTCTTCCTCATCCTCTTCCTCATCCTCTTCCTCATCCTCTTCCTCATCCTCTTCCTCATCCTCTTCCTCATCCTCTTCCTTATCCTCTTCCTCATCCTCTTCCTCATCCTCATCCTCTTCCTCTTCTTCCTCATCTTCCTCCTCTTCCTCCTCCTCTTTTTCTTCTTCTTCTTCTTCCATTTTGTCTCTCTCCTTCTTCTTGCTTCTCCTTTTCCTCTTCTTCTCCCTCGTCCTTCTGCTCGTCTTGGCTGGCAATTTTTCATCCCTGCGGAGCATCTTTCTTTAGTCGCCGCCGTCGTCTCCGGCCTATCTTCCCCTCCACCCCCTCCTCCTCCTCCTCTTCCTCCTCCTCCTCCTCCTCCTTCCACCTCCGTCTCCTGAACGCAATCATTCACGACGCCTCTCACACCGTTCCTCCGTCTGCGAAGAGGGGGCCATGTCTCACTTCGCTTCTCACTCTCACACCTTCTCACTCTCACACCCTCTCACTCTCAACACCCCCCCCCCTCACCCCCACACTCGCTCTCGACTCTCACATCTCCCGGGCCGTTGTCTCTGTCCACCAATATTGTGTTGCGATTGCGTCTGCAAGGTTCCTCCCTTCTCCTGGTGGAGTTCTTCTCGAACTCGTTCCTGGTTCCTCGGCTTTACGGCTCTTCTCGACGGCCCTGGGGATTGTAGTCAAGTTTGTTTCGTGTACCACGCCCAACCTCACCCTAACTATCCACTTCTTAGTCTCGATCCAATCCCCAACTAAGCACCCCCCTCCCCCCTCCTCCTCCTCCTCTTCCTTCTCCTCCTCCTCCTCCTCCTCCTCGTCCTCCTCCTCCTCCTCCTCGTCCTCCTCCTCGTCCTCGTCCTCGTCCTCATCCTCCTTGTCCTCCTCGTCCTCGTCCTCGTCCTCCTCCTCCTCGTCCTCTTCCTCCTCCTCCTCCTATTGCTCCTCCTCCTCCTCCCCGACCCTGTTTACCTATCACCTTCACTCTCAAGACGCTCCTACTGCTGGAATACGGCCTTTTAATGTACGTTTTTTTCTTTATAAGAGAGAAAATGACTCAGCAGTAACACAAGTGACGTCACGTATCATTACGTCATAAAGATGACGTCACGCTCCATGACGTCATAGAAAGTGACGCCAAAACATACCCGAAACCGTTCTTTATTGAGATCCAAGGCTGCCGAGGGGCGACCATAGGGCTCACAGTAAACGTCACAGGAATCAAGACCAGAACATTCTTGTTCTATAAACATCGAGGTCCAGAGGTGCCATGGAACGACCTTAGGGCTCACAGGGAACGTCAGGCAGCTTGAGCCTGTCCTCTTGTTTCCAGCTTCATGTAAACATGGTGTTTTATGTTCGCTTTCCTCTGCTCTCCTATCAGTCATCCTCTCTTCTCCATCACTTTTTCGCCTCCTCCTCCTCCTCCTCCTCTTCCTCCTCCTCCTCTTCTTCCTCCTCTTCTTCCTCCTCCTCTTCTTCCTCCTCCTCTTCTTCCTCCTCCTCTTCTTCCTCCTCCTCTTCTTCCTCCTCCTCTTCTTCCTCCTCCTCCTCCTCCTCCTCCATCGCTTACTTCTTCTCCTACTCTTCCGCCACTCCTCTTATTCCACCGCCCACCCCTACTTCTCCTCTGTCACCTCCTCCTCCTTCGCTTATTCCTCCTCCCCCCACTCCTCCTCCTGCGCCTTCTTCTTCTCAGAACCTTCTTACTCCTACTTCTCCTGCTCCTCCTCCTACTCCTCCTTCACCTATTTCTCCCCATTTTTCTTCTTTTATTCCCCCTCCTCCTTCACCTCCTCCTTCTCCAGATTCCTCTCCTCCATCTCCTGGCCTTCCTTCTCTTGTTCTTCCTTCTCCACACTTTCCTCCTCCTCTTCTTATTGCTCATCGCCCTTCTACTACTCCTTCTCCTCCTCCTCCTCCTTTTCTCCGACTTCTTTTCCATCTTCCTCCTCTCCTGCTTCTCCTCAATTTACTCATTCATGTCGCGTTTTTAGATTTCCTCCCAGAATTATTATCTTTCCATCTTCTCCTCTATGCGATTTTTCATATACCTTCTCTTCCATCCTTGAATCAGCATATTCATACTGCTTTCTCCTCCTTCTCTTCCTCCTCCTCCTCCTCTTCTTCTTCTCCCGCTTTATCATTGATTTTCTCATCTCTGAATCATCATCTACTATTTTCCTTCTTCGCCTCTTTTCTTCGAAATTCCTCTTCCTCTCTCTTTGTCTTTGCCCATTTTTTCTACTCTGTGCGTTCTTCTCGCATTATCCTCCCTCTCCTTTTCCTAACCCTTCTTCCTTTATTTTATTTTTACTCGTATTCTGTCTCTCTTAATTATCTTCAGTTCCTTTTCTTCCCTCTTCCCTCCTTTTCCTCCTCTACCTCTCCTCTACTTCATCTTTCCTTATTTCCATTTTTCTTTGCACTCTGCCATCTTCCTCTCTTCTGTCTGTTTCTTTTAGTTCCCCTTATTTCGTACCGCATAACTATCATCATCCCCTCCTACTCCTCTCTTTCTTCTCTCAGATTCCTAGTCGTCCTATTTTTCCTTCTCCTTCACTTCCTTCTCCTCCCTTTCTTAATCATCCTGTTCCTCATCCTGTTGTTATTTGTGTTGTTCTTCGTCTCCCTCCTCCTCCTCCTCTTCCTCTTTCTTCCCGCTTCCTCTTTCTCTCGTTCCTTTTCCTCTTCCTCCTCTTATTACTCTTCTCCTTTTCCCAATCACCTCCTCCTCCTCCTCCTTCTCCTCCTCTCCTCCTCCTCCTCCTCCTCCTCCTCCCCTTCTCTTCCTCCTCCACGTCCTCTTCTTCTACTTTTCCCTTTTCCTTCTTCTTCTGCTCCCTCCTCCTCCTCTTCTTCCTGCTCTTCCTCATCCTCGTCCTCTTCTTCTTCTTCTCCCTTTTCCTTCTTCTTCTCCCTCCTCCTCCTCCTTCCCCATCTCTTCCTCACCCTCATCCTCTTCTTCTTCTCCCTTTTCCTTTTTCTTCTCCTCCCTCCTCCTCCTCCTCCTCGATTAAGTGGACCAGTGTCTACACCAACAGTTTCCACTAGCACACCGTATTCTTTCCCTGTCTTGCATCCGCTCTGCCATCCACTTTTTTTCTGTCTCTCTCGGCCTGTGTAACTCACTTTCTTCATTGGGTTCCCTCGCCTCCATCCATCTTGGGGAATTTCCTTCTTCCCACCCGAGAAGTCGAAGACGCCACAGCGACGAGGCGGCTTCCAAGCCTTCTACTTCTTCAGCACCGTCGTCTTCGTTGCTGTTCATTTCGTCCCAGTTTGGGGTTTAGGGTTTAGGGTTTAGGGTTTTGGGTTTTGGGTTTTGGGTTTTGGGTTTTGGGTTTTGGGTTTTGGGTCTTGGGTCTTGGGTCTGGGGTTTAGGGTCTGGGGTTTAGGGTCTGGGGTTTAGGGTCTGGGGTTTAGGGTCTGGGGTTTAGGGTCTGGGGTTTAGGGTCTGCGGTTTAGGGTCTGGGGTCTGGGGTCTGGGGTCTGGAGTCTGGGGTCTGGGGTCTGGGGTCTGGGGTCTGGGGTCTGGGGTCTGGGGTCTGGGGTCTGGGGTCTGGGGTCTGGGGTCTGGGGTCTGGGGTCTGGGGTCTGGGGTCTGGGGTCTGGGGTCTGGGGTCTGGGTTCTGGGATCAGGGGTCCGGGTCTAGGGTCTAGGATCTAGGGTCTAGGGTCTAGGGTCTAGGGTCTAGGGTCTAGGGTCTAGGGTCTAGGGTCTAGGGTCTAGGGTCTAGGGTCTAGGGTCTAGGGTCTAGGGTCTAGGGTCTGGGGTCTGGGGTCTGGGGTCTGGGGTCTGGGGTCTAGGGTTTAGGGTCTAGGGTCTGGGGTCTAGGGTCTGGGGTCCGGGGCTAGGGTCTAAGGTTTAGGGTTTAAGGTCTAGGGTCTAGAGTCTAAGGTCTGATATCTGGTTTGTGGCTTGTGGCCTGGTGTCTGAACTCTTGGACTTGGCTGTGTGTGTGTGGGGGGGTATGGGTCTGATCCTGGCTTTAGGTCTTGGTCTGTGTCTAGTTCTGAATTTGAGTAAATAGAGTATTATTATGAGTAAGTATGAACCTGAGTATGGACCTTAAAACGGGTTTGGCAAAGAGTATGATCCTGCGTGAGTCTGTCTTCGTTTTCAACTTCGTCTTTGCGTTCGCCTTCGTTTCATATTCATCTTCATCTCCGCATTACTCTCCACCTCAGCCTCAGTTTCAGTTTCAGTCTCATTCTCAGTCTCGTTCTCCTTTTTATTTGTCTCCGTCTGCTTCCACCTCTACTTCTGTTCCTCTTTCTGCCTCTCATTCTAACTCAAATACTAATGCTTCTTCAAATTTTACCTCTACTTTTGGTTTTACTACTTCTTCTTCCTTTTCATATTCTTCGATTTCAATTTCTTTTTTCCGCCCCTCCATTTTTTTTTTTTTTGCCTTTTTTCTATTGTGTCCTTCTTGTTCTTTGCTTCTTTCTTTCTCGTCTTTTCCCCTTCAACTTTTTTTTTTCTTTTTCGCCTTTTTGTTTCATTTCTTTTGACTCTTCTACTTCTTTCCTTTCTTCTCATTCATCTCCTTTTTTCATTCTTGTCCATATTTCTTTTATTTTTCTTATTTTTGAGAGCATCCTCTTCCATTCCCTTCATTTTCCTCTCTCTTTATCTACTTCTAGTCACTTTGATCCACCATCCTTTTTTCCTGTTTTCTTCTTTTCCATTTTCTTTGTACATCTCTATTCCTTCCCTTTCTTTTTACTCTATTTTTGTCGTCTTCATCTTGTTCATCTTCTTCATCTTTTCGGTATCTTTGTCGTCGTCTCCTTTGCCGTCTTCTTTGTCTTCTTTTCGTCTTAAATTTTTAGGTAACTCTTTTTCGTTCTCTTACTTTTTCTTACTATTTCTCCTCTTTCTTCTCCTCTCTTCGTTTCCTGCTTCTTTATACCCTTCTTCTACACATACTCTTCTACAGGCACTCCTTCATATCTACACATCACTCTACCCCTTCTACAAACCCTTAATCTCCCACAATTCTTTCCTTATATCATCTTTCTAACATCGTAATACTTCTGATAATGTTCTGTTTTCTTTTGGTGCTTCTTCTCTATCACGTCGTCAGCTCCCTCTTCTATTGCCTACTTCTGCTCCTCCTCCTCCTCTTCCTCTTCCTCACCCTCCTCCTCAACCTATTCTTAATTCTTTTCCTTCATCTCTTTCTCCTCTTCTTTCTCATCTCCTTCCTCCTCTTCCTCATGATACTGCTGGTACTTCTCCTTTTCCTCCTCCTCCTCCTTCTCCTCCTCCTCCTTCTCCTCGCCGCCGCCGCCGATGACAACGACGACGACGACGACGACGACGACGACGACGACGACGACGACGACGACGACGACGACGACGACGACGACGACGACGACGACGACGGACGACGACGACGACCACCACGACCACCACCACCACCTCCACCGCCTCCACCAACACCACCGCCTCTACCACCACCACCTCCACCCCCACCACCTCTCCAATACCAACACTACTGCCACCATTATTAACATCACCATATTGTCACCAACACAAACAGCACTAGAACCACCCTCGAATGTTTCCGTATAACGAAATGTACTTCAACCGTTTTCTGGCTGCTGCAATTTATTTCCATGACATGACAGTCTCTTGATAGCGAAAGTGTGGGTGCGTGTGCGTGTGCGTGTGTGTGTGTGTGTGTGTGTGTGTGTGTGTGTGTGTGTGTGTGTGTGTGTGTGTGTGTAGGTGAGCATTTCAATGTGTATGGATCTATCTATGAATGTACCTGAATGCATGCATGTATGTGTGTACGTGCGTGTGTGTGTACATATATGTATATGTATGAGTATATATATATATATTATATATATATATAAATATATATATATATATATATATATATATATATATATATATATACATATACATATTATAATCACGAAGAACCCACAGTCGGAATAAACAGAAACTTAGAAGAAAGTATAGCTTCTATATTTCAGCTATACTTTCTTCTAAGTTTCCTTTTATTCCGACTGTAGGTTCTTCGTGATTGTAATTTTACAAATGTACTACTACGTTTTGTCCAAGTAATATATATATATATATATACCCTTATATGTATGTGCTTGTGTGGTTGTATGTGAACCTATTCATGCATGTGCGGAAGCACGTGCCCGGAAATTTACACGCTGGTGGATGGGCCGCTGGTGTTCAACACCTCCCGGTATCAACACGGGCGTGTATCCACAAGGAAAGTCTTGTCCCATACTTGGTCGCGCTTTGCCCCGAAGATTAAACAGCGTTGTCAAGGCTTATCCGCTAAAAGGTGCGCGGGTGAGATATGCTTTTACCCGAAGCTTCTGGGCGATAGAGGAACACAAGAGAGTGAAAAGGAGGACAATAGCCTGTGATAGGATACAATGGAGGGTGAGGCAGCAGGAAACCTTTTGGGTTGTGCATATAGCAAAATAGACAAAAAACATGAATGAATTGATGAATAAATCAATTAAAGGAAAGGAGATTAGTGAATAGATTAACGAAGAGATAAAACCAAATAAATAGATAAAAATAAAAATGTATGATTATATGAATACATGAATAGATAGAGAAATAATAGATAAATTGATATATACAAATATGAATTATAAATGTAATTACATATAAATACAAATATATAATAACATTTACATAATATAATACAATAAATGTAATAATATGAAAGAGGAGAAAGGATGGTGAATCGGTATGGAATTGTGAGAATGAAATCGGTTGGTAATTGCCTTTGTTATACTGACATAATATAAACTTATATAAATGTAATTTTAGATACGTACACATAAAATAAAAGTGTACATGAATAGAGAAATAAATATACACATAAATGGACAGATAAATATGCAGATAGATAAAGTGATAAATAGATAAAATTAAACATAAACAAATAAACAAATAAACAACGAATAGATGAACAAACAAGGAGATAAACAAAACAGAAAAAAACATCGATTTGTTGCGGGCCGCTGTAGCATGTTATTTGTCTTTATTTTCTTGAATAATTCATCTTCGAATTCTACAAAGGTAACAGACTCGATGGCAAGTTTATTCGGTTTGTTTGTTACGTGTGTGACAAAAACTTTATCTAGCGACTTTGTGGGATTTCCTCTCTTCTTCACATCTTCTGTCAGATAATACTAGCCAGGGTACATATGCTTCACGAAATAATCTCCTGGAATTAACTTGATCTCCTTAGCGAACTAAAGAATAATGATAATAGTATAAAAAATAAGTAATATTAGACAAAAAAAGAAAGATTAAATTAACAGATAAATGAATAAACAAATAAATAAACGA
>NC_134815.1:43800835-43808335 GCF_046742065.1 Oratosquilla oratoria | reverse complement strand
GCGTGTGTGTGTTTTCCTATTTACCAATTTCTACAATATATATCCAACTTGGTTTCTGTGGCATCTTTTTTATATCCTATTTCTCTTTCTCTCCATCTTCATATTTTTGAGGGAAATGTACACAATAAAAATGGCTAAAGGGTAATAACAAACGTAAACTCCTCACCTGAATAGAATAGTTAGTTGGAACATAATCCATGAAGGATATCATCGGGGTAAAAACAAGACATCGTTCTTCGGAGAACAAACAGAAGAAGAATCTATTTGAACACGAAACCACCGACAGTAGGAAGAGTCTTGAGTTTCCCCGGAGGTCGACCTTCGTCTAAACAGAACGATCTAATCAGCAAACACATTCTGGGAAAGACGTCACAAGGCTGAACGGGTTAATTCAAGGAATCGTTCTGAGGGTCTTGATTCTAGGTTTGCACTTTGGTTGAAATAGAGTGTTTGGAGATGGTTTGAGCTAACCTGGCAACTGTATGAGCATGGTTGCAAAAGTCTAAACCTCTTGACTAGCATCTTTGTACATTTTGTGACAGGTGTCACTAGATTCTATCATATAGAAAAAATGTCGTTCTGGCAAGAAGAAAACCATATTGATTCAATTGGCCAACTTGGTTTTTGTTTCATAATAAACTAACTCATAAAATCGGGCCATTTCCTTCATCTAAGGAATATTCAGAGATCGAAGACAGACTACCCAGAGATGCACAAAGCCCCCCCTTCCCCCCTATGAGACACGAGGTAGGGTGGAGGGTGGAGTGGGGGGCGGTGTTGTTTACGTGTGACGTCACAAACATACAGCCGGCACTTGCAGGCCATATAGTGTTGCTTCAGAAGCTCGTGTTCGAACGGTCATGTCTGGTGTGGAAATTATTTCTTTTGTAATATTGGCATACAAGATGTGCATGCATACACATAAATGTCTAAAAAGTAGCATATAAATAATTATGTGCCTAAAGAAATATATGCATTTATAATCCCTGCGACTGTGACCTAATGTCGCCACCACCCTCATTAGTGGACGCATTGACCCTTGCGACCTGACTTGACCACCTTCCAGGGGGTAAATGTCCTCTACCCTTATGTAAACTGTCCTTGTTCCTTTCTCATGTATATATAATCTATGTATTTCTATTAACTATGTACTTTTTGCACTGAAGATGTAATATACGAAAGCGCTCTGCTTCGTTAGTTTCTTTTTCCAAGTGGTCTACTTTGCATATCTACATGTACACATACATTATATGAATATATTCATACTATTTATACACACATACAAATAAAATAGATACGTGGATCACGTTTACATATCAATGTCTTTATGCCTTTATGTGCATGACTGTATACAGTACTTAGGTGTGTGCGTATCTGTGTATTTGTTCACAGGGATTACAGTGTTTCCAGGCCGTATGTGCTTGCGCTTGTGCGTGTCTGTGCTTGCATGGTGGTAAGCTTGTGTGTGCGTGTAAATCTCTGGGAACGAAAGAGCACGAAGGGTAATATGATAACGGGACAGGAGACCTCGTTATGGGGGCTTGTCAAGCACATTCAGAACTGAATAAAGTAGCTCTAATTAGGGAGTTGGGTTATTGGAGACGTCCAGTTCTGACTGAATATACGACCGCACGCTAGATGTTTATCAAAAAAAGAATAAGTAAATAAATAAATGTGTATGAATGGATAAAAAAGGGGTAGGTGGAATAAAAGAAGTAGTTTGAATTGCTTGGTTAAACTCTTTTGTTACGATTAGAGTGTATTACAACTTAGTATGAAGATACAGATAAGGTATTCCTATTAAAACATCAGAGCAGAAAACGTAGTAATGGATTAATATTAAACAAATTTAGGTTCAAGAAGGACATTGGCAAAAACTGGTCTATCAACAGATTTTTTTTTTTTTTTTTAAGGCTATTGACTCATAAGGTGGTCATTAACCCTGGTTTGAATTTGTACAGTCTCGACGTTGTTATGATGTTAACGAATGAAATAGACTTAGTAAGCATGTGGTGATCGGTGAAACAATTGGTTGTTTTGAGAGAAGACTAGATAACTAAGTAAGATGCAGTAAGATGCTGTAATGATTATAACTTATCTTATATTATTTGTTTTTGTTTTGTTATCTTTTGTCTGTCTGATTTTCATTTATTAGTTATATGTAAATTTATTATTATTTACTATTTACCTGTTTGTTTATTATTTAACTATACCTATGCATTTATTTATGAATTTTACTTGTTATTTACATCATCATAGTTTTTATTTATCATTTAATCATTAATGATTTTTTTTTCGCATCCGACCTAGATATGGATCAAAAGGTCTCCTGTCGGTATGCTCCGCCTTTGTAAACTTTATGAATAGGGATAGCAGGTAATAAGGGACATAGAAATGTCATTTGTAGGCTTTACGATCTCCTGCAATTTCTTCAATTCTTATGTCCTTATGTAATAATGCGTACCAAAGCACCTGTTTATATTAAATGTTAAACATAATAAAGACTGTGCTTCACTCTTAATGTGTTTTTATTTTAAAGTCGACATAGAAATGTCATTTGTAGGGTTTACGATCTCTTGCAATTTCCTCAATTCTTATGTTGTTAAGTACTGATGCGTAGCAAAGCATCTGTTTATATCAAACGTCAAACATAATAAAGACTGTACTTCACTCTTAAATGGTTTTATTTCACAGTCCCTAGAAAAGAAAATTTATGATTTTAATAAACCAACACTCTTAATGGGTTTTTATTCTATAGTCCCTAAAAAGAAAATTTATGATTTTAATAAACCAAATAGAAACCAAGTGAGTTTGAACAGTCCACCTGTTGGTGAAACGTTTGCAGTATCTCGTGGCTTTGAACAAAGCTCTCGGTCATAAGAATAAACAATAGTATTTGCGATATCAAAATCTCCGAAGTTTATCATCAGAGTTAAAAGGTTAAATATGAAGTTTTGATCCTTTTACTTGTCAAGAATATCGACAGAGTGAAACATGAATATTTTTCAAATATAGTTTTTTCTTTCTTGATACTATATATATATATATATATATATATATATATATATATATATATATATATATATATATATATATATATATATTTGTTTTTTGTTTTTTTAGTCTAGCTCTGCCACAGTAATCATTACCAAAAATTTCTGTGCTTTCAAAATATTTCCTTCAATTATTTGGCTGCAGTATTTACATACTCTATTCTATCTAACGAAAAAAATTCATGACTCGTACGGTTGCGCCAACTTCTGACACGTCCCTTCTACAAACTTCTCTATCTCGTCCCTCCACCTTCTGCCTGGTCTCCCTCTTCCACGCTTCCCATCTCGCGGCGTCCACTCAGTAACACATGTGCTTCATCGCCCATTATTCTTTCGCCCTAACTCACCTGCCCTATTCCACTTTTTGTCTTTTACTGCTTCCACGATATCTTTCATTCCAATCTACTCTCATTCCACCCAGCTTGCCCTCTTCCTGTCTTTCAGCGTCATTCCCACGAATGATCTCCCCGTTCTCCTCTGTACACTCCTTAGTTTTGTCTTCAATGACTTCGTCAGTTTCCAAAGCTCATTTCCGTAGGTTATAACTGGTATTATACAGTGATTTTAAACTTTGCGTTTCAAATATAGAGGTAGACAGCCTTTATACTCTTATATTTATAAAAAACAAATACTTTTACTGGTTTATTAGTAACTTTGGAATATTCTTTTTCTCTGGTGCTTTTTATACTCTTTTTCTAAACTGACTTCCTCATGATATTCACTGAATTAAATTTCATACGCTCAAAGGTGACCTCACTAGCTTCCTTTTCAAAATTAGTTTGTTTCTCTCAGCTCTGCAATCGAATTTAGCTGTGCAACCTACCATTCTATGATCACTACTTATATTTCCCTTACGTACAAAGTAATTTAAGGTTCAAAGGATTACAAAGGCGGAGCATACCGACAGGAGACCTTTTGGTCCACATCTAGGTAGGATGTGAAAAAAATCATAATAATAATAAATTGATAAATAAAGACTATAATAATGTAAGTAATAAATAATATACATAAACAAATGCATAGGTATAGTTGAATAACAAACAAACAGGTAAACAGTAAATAATAATAAATTGATATATAACTAATAATAAATGAAAATCAAACAGACAAATGATAACAAAACAAAAACAAATAGTATGGATTAAATGTAAGGGGCAGACTAATGTGGATTGTCTTTTTACTCTTGTAATAGCAATATACAACCACATTTCATATTTCCGGCTTTGTGTATGCAACTTCAACGTTTCCACTTTTCTCGTAGATATAAAGATTAGGATTTAAAGCACGTGTCATGCTGATGTAAAACCACAGGACACTAAGAGTTACAGTTTCAGAAAGAAGATAGAGATTTCATTAGCCACTTTTTAATTCCTACAAAATCCATTCTAATCCATTTTATTCTATTTCCTTTTATTTCATCCATTCCTTTATCCCTATAACAAGTAAGTATTCTTCAGCTAGGGAAGTAGAAATGACAGACCGCAATAATCTTTAAAAGCGTAAAAAAATTACGAAGGCCACGTTATGAATAACTTCAAACTTCAGCTAAATCATTTGGGTGCCTAAAAAGGTTATCATTTACCTATTCATTCATTTATTCATTTATTTTTTTTCATCTTGTTTTATTTTCATATCTATCGCACCATTACCATCAGTACCACCACCATAATCATCACCATCGTTATCATCATCATCACTGTTACTATGATTACTATTACTATCGTCATCATTGTTATTATAATCATCATTATCATTATGTTTATCTATTTATCCTTTTTAATTAAATGAAAGCGTAGCGCATTCATATGGGTAGCTCTTTTTCCGTTTACAAAGTCCATCAACAGCCTTATCTTTTTTCGAAGGTGCAGCCCCGAGAGGCCGATGCACACTCTCCGGATCAGGGGACAACATAATTTTCTTTTAAGAGAACTAGAAAATGTCAACTGCTCCCATCCTACTCCAATTATCCAATGTCATAGAAACAGATCCACAAACAGAAATTAGACATTTTTGAGAGAGAGAGAGAGAGAGAGAAGGAGGGATACACAAAGAATATACAAAAACTTCGAAGCGGAAGACGGAAGAGATATACGAGAGAACTGGCCGAGGTCAAAGAGCGCTGGAATAGAGGAGAGTCTACACAGAGCGGCAACTTCGAATGGTTTTAGTACAAGTTTGGTATCCAACAACTTTTTTATTTGTGTGTTCTGATTGAGTTTACATGATAAGAGTCGATGAAAAAGGCTTATGTTTGTTTCTCTCTCTCGCTCTCCACTTTCCTGGTTTGTTTCCTGAATCGAGCCACGTGAAGAATGATAACCTTCAGGCTTGTGCGTGTGTGTGTGTGTGTGTGTGTGTGTGTGTGTGTGTGTGTGTGTGTGTGTGTGTGTGTGTGTGTGTGTGTGTGTGTGTGTGTGTGTGTGTGTGTGTGTGTGTGTGTGTGTGTGTGTGTGTGTGCGCACACGCAAGTATGCATGTGTGTGCGTACGCGTGGGATTCACCATGGTCTTGGCTCACGTGTTGGGCTCGTGATCGAGTTTTTAACATCCCGGATGAGAGGTCAGAGATCGTATGACCGATCTAGGGGTAATACTGTGACCTTATACGCACACACACACCCAACTCCCCGCCCACGAGAGTTGGAGTAACACCCCGCAGCGCAGCGATACTGAAATTATTTCAGCCCTGGGCGGGAGTCGAACCCGAACCGCCGTAGTGGCAGACGACAAATCTAACTACAGAGCCACGAGGTGTGTGTGTGCGTATGTGTGTATGTGCGTAGGCGTGTGAACATAAAAATATACATACATATGTGTATATACAAGCAAGCAAATAAAATACAAATTTTCCCCTCAGATCGACAGATAAACCAATACACACATATATCGAAAAGTAGGGAGGTAAGATATATCGATTGGACTGATAGTCAGGTATATAGATAAAGATGAAACCATATTCATTATAGATAATCCATAATCCACAAGGAATACGACCGGAATAAAAGCCTCACATTTCACGGAAGATATTTCTCTCATGGTCAGCATCGCAGGGGAGGTTGGTGGGGGGGTGGGGGGAGTCAGAGAAGAGCTCTTCGGATGAGAAGTCAGTCAACCACGTAACGCTGACTGACGTGTAGAGCCAGCTGGGATTACCAGCTGGGTGTCGATCTCACTGATGGACGCGCAGTGGGGAACCACTGAAGGTGGATGGAAGTGTCTCGTGGAGTGAATATTTCTATTTTGTACAAGTGCTCTGGTGGCGTTACCGGAAGCCTCCTGGTCTCGCATTTGATTATTAGTGGGTTTGAATCCCGCACTCCTCTCCGATCGCTGCCAGTGACTTTTACCTGCCCCTAGTCCAAGTGTATAACAAGGCAAAAGTGACGTTTCGTCCACAGCTACTAAGCGTCTCCTGGCGTAGGCTCCTCACCTTTATGGTTCTAACATGTTTCCTTTTCAGTATAGTTATTATCGATATTTATCTATACATTTCAAAGACCAACAAAGAGGTAAAAAAGAGCAAGAAAGGAATAAATATTTATGTTATTAGAGATATGGTTGTCATTATCATCAAAACAATTCTTGTATGAGATCATCTGAACACCGCCAGGCGGTTTCATTCAGTCAAGGGGGATCCTTCTGGTAGTTAAGAATCAAAAGGTTTTGCCCTAAACCATACCATTCGATTTCAATCACCTTAGAAAGACCCAACATACACATTGGGACTCGGCGATGGATCTTATCCGAGAGAAGAAAAGAGGAGGAGACAACGGTGCCGAGGCTCACTTCAGACAAGAAATCAAATCAGACTTAAGGCAACACCAAATGCCACGTCTTTGCTTTAGCCCCGTCCCTCTATCATTCAGATAGACAGAATAATGTGATTCCACACGGCCCACAGTCTATGAGGCAATGCCACCATATCAAACGACTTAACTCATCATCCCACGCCCATGCAATGGGAAGGGAGAAACCTATGGTAGGGCAAAGCCGTGTCAATTGCGGCAAGCCATTTTTTTTTTTTTTTTTTTTTGGTTGGGTCACCTCCGCGCCTGGTCACGGCTGTCAGGTACCAACGCAGCAAACCCGCATCAGGTCTCGGGATTCGAACTCATGGCCACCTGCTCATGAGCTCAAGACGGCATCCACTGGGCTAGCATGTGGCCCAAACGACTTAACATGAGGTATTTAATAGGATTCTCTCGTGTAAAGACAATTGATTCTATATATCTAATGGGCTGACCACCGGTATGAAAGAAACTTAGGCCCAATTTGGACCAAATCGTTGCTATTTAAACTTCATAAAACGATTTTCATTTTGGCAATAGACAAATACACAAATAAGAGAATATAACATAAGACAAAATGAATGAAATATATGAATGTACAAACTAATTAACTTATTAATTGGATGAATAAATAACAAACAAATTAATAAAATAAACATA
>NC_134815.1:43785835-43793335 GCF_046742065.1 Oratosquilla oratoria | reverse complement strand
CTCCTCTTCCTCTTCCTCTTCCTCTTCCTCTTCCTACTCATACTCATACTCATACTCATACTCATACTCATACTCATACTCCTCTTCCTCCTCCTCCTCCTCCTCCTCCTCCTCCTCTTCCTCCTACTGATCCTATTTCTCCTCTTACTCTTTCACTATCTTTTCCTGTTACACCTCCTCGTCTATCTTTCCTTTTCCTTCACCTCCTTCTCCTCTTCTCATTTTTTCTTCCTTATTTTCCTTCTTCATATGCTTCTCCTGTCTGGAGCCAGTGAACTCTTAGGCTGAGTAAAATCGTCTGACACTGACTAAGCACATTCAGAAAGAGAGACTTCATTGGTGGGGTCAGACCTTATGGTGACGACATTTTCCAGATTCTTCGTCCTAACGAAAACCGAAAAACCGAGCTCGACTACGAGAACTCTACTCCAAGATGGAGTCTCCGTAAGAATGAATAAATAAACAAATAAATAAATAAATGAATAAATAAATAAATTAACAAATAAAATTTGTCTCCATTCGTCCCTCACCTGATGTGTATCATCATATCCTTATCAAAACAAAATATGTAAAGGGTGCCACAAGACAGTAAAACGTAAATCCTTAATTCAGGTGATACAAAGACAACTGGTGTATATCTAAACAAACCATTCTTCAGAGAACTGATAAAACATGGAAACACAGAACTCACTCATCTGTCGTCTAGGAGCCAGAAGGTAAATCCAACAAAACCATTCAGCACCGAAGTAGAAAAATAGATCACGTAGAGAAGGAGAAGGACAATTTATCTGGTCCAGGAGACGACACTGGGAGAGAGTGCCAGTTCCAAAGCGTGCCAGAGGACAAGTTTTTTTTTTTACTGTTCTCCTCTTGCAAAATTGTTATTCTTGTACGTATTCACCCTTTAAACTCCGATGACAAGATGTCTTGTCATTTGGTCAAATAAAACAAAAAATCATAAAACACCAAAATGTTTGATTAAACAACAGAAAAATATAACGTCAGTCCTCGCGCGGTTAAGCCGCATCAGATGATATTCGGATGTACGGGCCGGCGCGAGGCCTTCCATATCCGGTTTTTCGTATCTACACCACAAGCGGCTGACATGAGTTGAATAGGTTCAAGAAGAATATATTGTATACAACTCATTCTACTATACTATTCATGTATTCATGTCCCGGCATTTTATTTCATTGTCCACCCTTTTCTTAATTATCCTAGGGTAGGATTCCACCTTTGAGCCTCGTTACTTACAAATTAAGAAATTTCAGGAACAATGATGACGTCATTTTCAAGTCGTGGAAGCTACATTGTGGAAATGTAAAAAAGAGAACGGTCTTTCTCATAATTAAAAATATTTCATGACTTATCATTATCCCAAAATCGGAATGTTATCATTTTACTATACTTGACCGTACAAAAGGAACAATCTGATTACCATTGTAAGAAACTTGACAGTAGAAGGGGATCGTTCCTTTCGTATAGTCAAGTTTAGTACAATGTTAACAGATCGTTCCTTTTGTAAAGTTTAGTACAATGATAATACATTGTTCCATTTGTATGGTCATGTTTAGTACAATGGAATTCAGATCGTCCTTTTGCATGGTCAAGTTTAATACAATGGTAATAGATCGTTCCTTTGGTTAAGTTTTGTACAATAATGATAGATTATTCCATTTGTCAAGTTTAGTACAATGGTAACAGATTGTTCTTTTTGTAAAATTTAGTACAGTAATGATACATTGTTCCATTTGTACGGTCAAGTTTAGTACAATGGAATTTAGATCGTCCTTTTTTGTATGGTCAAGTTTAGTACAATAGTAACAGATCGTTCTTTTGTACGGTCAAGTTCAGTACAATGGTAATATTCTGGCTTTGTAGCAATCAATCGCGCATGCAAGATTTCGACTCCCAATAGTAAAGCTTCTTGATCCTCATATATGTATGTATATATATATATGTATATGTATATTTATATATATATATATATATATACATACATATATATAATGTGTGTTTATGTGCGTGCGTGCGTGTGTGTGTGTGTGTGTGTGTGTGTGTGTGTGTGTGTGTGTGTGTGTGTGTGTGTGTGTGTGTGTGTGTGTGTGTGTATACATATCAGGATTGAAACTTGTCAGCAAGACAAACCCATTTTCAAAATTCCAGTTCGGTGAGGACCGTGCTATTCTATTCAATCGAAGGACGCCTAGAGGTCTTCACCTGCTATTGACTGATTAAAGCTTCGTCATGCCCCGTCCTACCAAGTCTCAGCAGTACAAGAGAACGCCTCTCATTGGCCACAGGAACATCTATACAAAATAACGTCTCTGTCGGAACCTTCCCTTCTTGGGCTCGACTCTAGCCTTTGGCCTTTTGATGTTGAATGAGGCTCAACCATTCTGCCTTTGACTTTTGATATTTCCAACATCGTATGACCTTTGTGTCTTCGTGTTCTGATTTGAGATGAGGGGACATGCATCCTACGGCCGCCGCAAGACACCTGGGGCAACAGCTCTAGCGGGGCACATGGGAATAGAGCAATGGGGAGCTTTCGCTTCATAGGGAGAATGATTGTTGAAAGCTGTGTGGTGCAGAAATGGCCCTGGGCAGTATGTCTTCACAACGTCGCACCATGACATAAGAACGTAAGAATGGGGGAGACTGCAAGAGACCATAAGGCCTACAGTAGGTACTTCAATGAGCCTTATCACCTGTCCTCCCTGTCCATTAAATCAACTAATAATTTTTTAAAGGAATGGTTTGCCTCAACACCTATTTCTTTCTTAAATCTAAATTTAAGAATTTAAAATATTTGAATGTGATAGTGTTACTAGTGAAGTTCCCAGGGCTCGGTTTTAGGTCTCTCGTTATTTATATATGTGTATGACCCCCGTTGGATATATTACTTTTTTAGCACTGGAAAAAAATTATAACATTACTTTTATGTAACAAATGATACAGAAAAAAATATGATCCAGGAGTCACCTCTCCGCTAACAAACCAAACCAAACCAAACCTAAAATTTGATTAAAAGCTCTGAGCAACCAAACGCTTGTTAGTTTCAATTGACTTAATATTGGATGATAAGGTAGACTAGTATAACTCCGTGCCATATAAGCTCTGTCAGACGAGTAATGTCACTTGAAAGGTCGTGTTTTTGGAGTTCCCACGGGAGGGTTGGCTCATTTAGATTGCGGTTCCTTGCGATCTGGGACTCGTGTTTCCTTCGACTGAATAAAACCGTAAGACTTCGGTCAAAAGATGATATGTATAGTAAACTATTTTGGTGACCCATAGTCACGCTCTTCAGGTCGTGAGAACGAAAAGAAAAGAAACTATTTCAAAAGGACGGAAACATAAAATGACCAATTACGATAAGCTGAAGATAGCGATAAGAGGAGGAGGAGGAGGAGGAGGAGGAGGAGGAGGAGGAGGAGGAGGAGGAAGGGAGGAGGAGGAGGAGGAGGAGGAGGAGGAGGAGGAGGAAGGGAGGAGGAGGAGGAGGAAGGGAGGAGGAGGAGGAAGGGAGGAGGAGGAGGAGGAGGAGGAGGAGGAGGAAGAGGAGGAGGAAGAGGAGGAGGAGGAGGAGGAAGAGGAGGAGGAAGAGGAGGAGGAGGAGGAGGAGGAGGAGGAGGAGGAAGAGGAGGAGGAGGAGGAGGAGGAGGAGGAGGAGGAGGAGGAGGAGGAGGAGGAGGAGGAGGAGGAGGAGGAGGAGGAGGAGGAGGAGGAGGAGGAGGAGGAGGAGGAGGAGGAGGAGAATCACGAACTGAAGCCAGATAGCAGGAGCGTCGCTGATGATGAGGTGATAGCGGCTATCGTCACACAGGAAATTAACAATTATCAATCAGTCGGGCTCGCCATGCATGGTGAAGGTCGTGCTTATACCCACATCCACCTCGTCTCCTTGGGTCCAACTTCCACTTCCTATCGTTACCACCACTTCCACCTCCTCTCACTTCCTCCGTTTCCAATTCTTCTCGCCACCTCCCCTCCACTTCCCCTTACACCCTCCTCTTCCACTTACTCTCACCTCCTCTCACTCCACTTTCCCCTCATCTCCCCTCTTCCACTTTTCTTTGCCACCTCTCCTCCATTTTCCCTCACCTCCTCCCCTTTCCGCTTCCCCTCATTTCCTCTCATTCCACTTCCCCTTACCTCCTCCACTTCTACTTCCCCTCACCTCCTCCCCTTCCATTTCCCCTCAACTCCTCCCCTTCCAATTTCCCTCTCCTCCTCCCCTTCCTCTTCCACTTCCCCTCACTTCCTCTTCCTCCCCATCTTTCCCTCACTATCTCCCCCTCCCTTTCCCCTCACCTCTCATTCCACTTTCCCTTGACACCACTTCTTCCGTTTCCCTTCACCACCTTCCCCTTACATTTCCCCTCATCACTACCACCTGCACTTCCCCTCACTTTCTCCCCTTCCACTTCCCCTCGCGTCTCCTACCCTTCTTTTTCCCATCGTCCAATATCACTAGCCACTATCCCTTCCAGAGGAGGAGGAGGAGGAGAAGGAGGAGGAGAAGGAGGAGGAGGAGGAGCAGGAGCAGGAGGAGGAAGAGGAGGAAGAGGAGGAGGAAGAGGAGGAGGAGGAGGAGGAGGAGGAGGAGCAGGAGGAGGAGCAGGAGGAGGAGGAGGAGGAGGAGGAGGAAGAGGAGGAGGAGCAGGAGGAGGAGGAGGAGGAGGAGGAGGAGGAGGAGGAGGAGGAGGAGGAGGAGGAGGAGACAGGTGGTGTAGTGTTTAGATCACACGCTCTGTGTCCTCTCAGCAAATATAAGAACAATACATTCTAGCTGAAGACAGTATCTAGAAATGATGTATTCGTTCCAGAGTCATTTCCAAAATCCTTCCTCGCTTTTGCTCACGCCCCTTCCATACCACGTTGTCCTTTTCCTTCTGTTTGAGTTGCCGCCGGTATGATCTATTTACCTCTCCGTAATCGAAAGCGTGCTGTTGTGGGTTCGAATCCCGCACTCCTCTCCGATTCTCAGCAATGATTGACTGTTACCTGCACCAACACTCCCTAAACGCGCATAACAGGGTAAAGGTGAGGGACTCGGCCGCAGCTGCTTAGCGTCTCCTGGTGTACACTCTCACATTTCCTGCACCCTCTCTTGACTCCGTCCTTCCTTACTGGGATGCACTTTCCCTTTGACTTAACTTGGCGCCAAGCGATTTCATTCATCTCAAAGGGACCCCTTGGCAGTGAAGAGTAGTGTGACTGGAGACAGCTTCTTCAAGAGCGTCTCCTTCAGAAGATCCTTGGACTCAGCAATCTGGAATTCATCGCAGACAGATTTCCAGAGTTGTACGGGACGCGTTGTGGTACGCGCCAGAATAAGAGGAGAGAGAGGGGTAGAGAGAGAAAAAGAAAAGAGAGAGAGAGAGAGAGAGAGAGAGAGAGAGAGAGAGAGAGAGAGAGAGAGAGAGAGAGAGAGAGAGAGAGAGAGAGAGAGAGAGAGAGAGAGAGAGAGAGAGAGAGAGAGAGAGAGAGAGAGAGAGAGAGAGAGACCGATTGACAATACTCATCACTTCGCCGTGAATCGTCGCTTTTTGATCCAGCCTTCATACATGTCATCGTCTTGATTATTATCATGGGGAAGGGTGGACGGGGGTGGGAACGATTGTGAGTTCCTTCGAAGACGTGATAGAAAGTTTGACGGAAAGGAGACAAGAGAAAAAAAAATCCAACAATAAGCATATTATTAACTCGACATAATTATGACATTTTTGTTGTCGTCACCAAAGTCGTCGTGACTGGCTGACATGTCGTTGTCGTCGTCGTCGCCATTTCCTGTGGGTAAGAGGTTCCAGGGCAAACGTTTCCTTTTTTCACCACGCTATCCTCTTTTCTCCCCCTCCTTCTTGTTCCTTCTTCTCTTTTTTTTTTATCTTTTTTTTTTATTTTCTCCTTCTTCTGTTCCCTCTTCTCTTCCTCCTTTCTCATCTTCGCTTTTTGCATTCTCCTCTTTCTTTTTCCCCTTCTTCTGCTTCCTCCTCTTCTCTTCCTCCTCTTTCTTCTTTTTTATTATCTATATTCTCTTTCTCATTTTTCCTCTTCTTCCTCTTTTTATCTTCTTTTACTTCTGTTTCTCCTTCTTGCTTTTTTTCTTTACTCATCCTCTTTTATTTCCTTCCTCTTTTTATTCTTTCCTTTCCCTTTCATTCATGCTTCTCCTCAATTCTTCTATAACTTTCTTCGACTTTGTCTTCTACTTCATCTTTTCTTTGTTTTATTTCGATTTGCTTGTTTGTTTGTTTTTTATTTGTCAACTAATTTCTCTTTTTGGTTCATATTTAATTTTCACTTCTTCGTTATGATCATCGTTTTCTTCCTTCTCTTCAGAACCTACTTGTTTATCTTCTTAATTTTTCCATTGTTTCTAATTACCTCTTTCATCTACTTTTTTGTTTACATTTTTTCTTCTTCATTTTAATTTCAGCCTTCGCCTTTCCTGTGTATTCACCCTCCTTCTTGCTCTCTTCCTTTTTTAATATTCAAATATTAGATCTTTCTCTCTTTTTCTCGGTTCTCTCTTTTATCCCTGCATTCGTTTTCATCTTTTCTCTCTTCTTTGTCCTTAATCCCTCGTCTTCCTTCTTCTTCATCGTTCAGCAGTTGATATCATGGATTTGGCGGAGCCATTGTCTCGCTTTCATCAATGCTATCTTGTCATATCTTGATTAGCTCATTCCTATGATCAAGAATCTTCTTTTCCTTCTAATTGCTTTGTTTTTAGATCGAAGGAATCGGATTGCCAAGGCGAATGGCGTAATCAACGTGTTACAACCTTGTATTCCATTTCACGTGACTTTTTTTTTTTTAATCCTTCTTTCAGAATTCGGGGGAAACTATTTTTGCATTCCAGTTAGCGGCGTTTGATCCCTTTCCACCATTATTGGCTCGTGAGTCTAATCACTTGGACATGTTTTACTTTTTTTTTTCTAATCGGGGATTTTTTCTTCTATCTCTTTCTGACGTCTTTTTATTTCTTGTAAAAATATGTGAATAGTAGTTCACTACAATCTATTACACTGTTTTATACGGTTTTCTTTTCCTCTGTACTAATGTCTACTCAGGAAGGACTACTAATAGCAGCAGAGTACTTCATCTATACAAGGGCACTGGTATACACATAAACATGACGGACGCTTGTCCTAAATCATCCAGTAATAACTGCAGTATGTTCGACTTGATAGCGACTAAACTGACACCCAACAGACATCCCGTCAGAAAGGAGAGTGTGGTTAACAGCTATATAGACAAAAAGAAAAGCATCCAAAGAGCAGACGAACACCCCACGAATCATTGGCCATCCAACCCCGTTATTGGTCCCTATTCCGCGTGATTGCCGTGTGTGGCGTCCCTGCTGAGGGTTGAGACGGGAGTCTTGGAGTTTGAGCGTTCCCCAGCATTGTGGTTGCGCTGAAGCATCCATATTCTTCAACCTAGCAACATTCTTCTTTAGTCTCATGAAGATCAGAACGGGTGGCGCCGAGA
>NC_134815.1:43775835-43780835 GCF_046742065.1 Oratosquilla oratoria | reverse complement strand
GAAGGAGGAGGAGGAGAAAGAAGAGGAGGAGGAGGTTGAGGAGGAGGTAGAGGAGGAGGGGGAGAGGAGGAGGGAAGAAGAGGAGGAGGGGGAGAGGAGGAGGAGGAGGAGGGGGAGAGGAGGAGTAGGAGGAGGAAGAGGAGGAGGAGGAGCACGAGAAGAAGAAGGAGGAGGTGGCTCAGTACGGCGATACTCCACCTCTTCATTTCGGTGAAATACTTCGGGAACTTCGGTTCAGCAAACGTCCGGTGATTTGATACGGTCGTCGGGTGGCCTCCCCGGAATCTAGGGAGCGAATAACTAAGGTCCGGTGATAAACTTTAATTACGCTCTCTAATTCCACAGGAACTAAGTCATCTTGAGGACGGGGGTGGAGTGTGTGTGGGGGGGGGTGGGAGTGTGGGGGAAGGAGGGGGGGGAGTGTTCTCAACACTCCTGGATAGTGGAGTATATCTCGATTTAACACCTAGTATCTTATACTCTGGTCTACTCAACTACATGTGGTTTATTGGTTGAAAGGGTTCAAATGATCCGGAGCAATATAACGTGGACAACAGAAGCAGTTGTGTTACACTTGAAAACATGTGTTCTATCTATACCAAAAAGGGAGTGGGTGTGGGAGAGGGAGGTGGAGGAGGAGGGGGAGGAGAGGATGAAGAGGAAGGGGAGCGGGGTGAGGGTGAGGGTGAGGGTGAGGGTGAGGGTGAGGGTGAGGGTGAGGGGATGGTTAGGGTTAAGGTTATGGTGAAGGTGAAGAAGTAGGATAGAAGAGAAAGCGAGAGGTGAGAATATTAAATGTTTATACTAAAAATAAAAAAAAATCTATATTTTTACGCTCACTACGTTTGAATGAGAGACAAAGGGTATAATGTCATTAAGATTTAATTACGGGGTTGACATATAACAGCATTCAGTATCATGTAGTTAATGAATGAGCTCAATCTAGCATCGATACAATTGCACTTAATATCAGAAACATTTCATGGTATATCATAAAGAAATAAACTAAGGGTATGCTTTCTGAAATTTTCCTCCTTCTTGTATTTACTTGTTCTTTCCTTATCTCTTACTCTGAAAAAAATAATAAAAGAGAATGAGGGCTGTGTCTTCGTCGCTTGCGCTGAAGCTTTTTTGACCTCTATGACCTGAGGTCTCCTCAACAACCGAATAAAATAGTTTGGAGTCATTGAACATAAAATCTATTGACTGTGTCCACCAATTCGTGGAGCTCATTCACTCGTAACTATATATATATATATATATATATATATATATATATATACACATATATATACATATATATATATATATATATATATATATACACATATATATAGTATGTATATGTATATATATATATATATATATATATATATATATATATATTTGTATATAAATACTTATATATTAGGTGTAAATTGGATCAGGATCTTAGTGTTCGGCTGCCACCTTTTCCTCTTCAACTTTTGTTTCAGTCGGTAGGCGACGACGACGACGAAGAAGAAAAGATAGAAGAGAAGAAGTAGAAGAAAAAGAAGAGGAAGAAGAGTAAAGAAAGGAGATGAGGAAGTATACGAGGAAGTAAAAGAGGAAGTAGGAGAGGAAGTAGAATAGGAAGTAAAATAGGAAGTAGAATAGGAAGTAGAAAAAGAAAGAAAGAAGTAGAAAAACAAGTAGAAGAAGTATAAGAAGTACAAGAATTAGAATTAGAATTAGAATTAGGATTAGGATTAGAATTAGAAGGTAGAAGAAGAAGAAAACGAAGAAGAAGAAAACGAAGAAGAAAAAGAAGAAAGAAAAAACCAAACAGAATAAGAAAGAAATAAAAGAAAATAAAGAAGAACAAGAAGAAGCACAACACGTGGTAGTGAGAGTGAACCTGGGGAGCGACAACGCCGGTCCTTGTAGGGCACCGAGGAGTCCTTAATGTCTTCGAGGCGTGGATGGGGACCCCAGGTGGGCGGGATGAAGAACCTGGTAATTAATGCAACACCTTTGAATAGCAACTTCGGGGAGTCCCACGGGGCCGGCATTAGTGAGCGCAGCGGGATCCGCAAAGTTCGAACACCATAGAGAGCCCAAGAACGAAACTTTTCTAGCTCTAGAGTACCCTTGCTCTTATAGTCACTGCCTCTCTCTCTCTTTCTCTCTTTATCTCTCTCTTTTCTCTCTTTTTTTAGCCATTTCAGCTCTATTCTAGCTATCTCTTTAGCTCTATCTCTTTCTCATTATCCTTCTCCATCTCTCTTTATCTCTATCTTTCTCACACACACACGCGCACACACTGTTGTCTACAGACAACTTTCTTACAATTAGAATGAAAAAAATGTCGAAAAGACATATAAACAGTTGACTGAACTAAACTGACACTATTCTTTAACTTATGAAATACAATTCACACGCAATGAGACAAAACGCTTTTGTACAACACCAAACCCAACCACGACAGAACTCGAGAGCTCATATGCCCCTATTCGTACTCAGTGGTCCAAAATTTTACGAAACTTGTATACACAAGTAAGGTGAACGTTAGCATCTTCAAAGGACCTTGTAGCATCTGTTCCTTCTGCGTGCCTTGGCAGTGGGTGTTGTTTATCAGCGTCTTCAAATCTTTGTGAACTTCGGGATGGCAACATAACCATATTTACAGAAACATTATACATACCACATAGTATTGAAATAATTCATAATGTATACATAAGATTTAAGACATGAGCTAAATCAGCCCGAGTGATTCCAACAATGTACTGAATCGTCCGTGATTTGGTTGTAAATCGTCATTTGTCGATCATCTAATTGGCCAATTAACTTCGTAGAGTTGAAACCTACTGTACTATACTTACCACATGGCTATTGACAATAATACACACTGTCACGTGTTCATAAAGATATGTGAACACACACATACAAGCACACACTTTATATATATACCGGTATATATATATATATATATAATACATATATAAATATATATATATATATATATATATACATATATATATGCATATATATTAATAAATATGCAGATATATATACATATATACCTATATATATATATATATGTATATATACATATTTATATATATATATACATATATATGCATATATATATATATAATGTATATATATATATATATATATATATATCTAGAATGCCTCGCCCTCATCTACGGGGTTAATTATGAGAAGCTGATAAAAGTCAAATTGTGTCGTGTCGTACACAAGTATGTAAAACGATAACGCAGGCATGCAACCAGTGCATGATTTCGACATTTTTTCTTTCCCTTTTTTCTGACCTGTGTGCGTGTGTGTGTCCGAGTGCGTGTGTGTGTCCGAGTGTGTGTGTGTGTACGTGTGTGTGTGTGTGTGTGTGTGTGTGTGTGTGTGTGTGTGTGTGTGTGTGTGTGTGTGTGTTTTGTGTGTGTGTGTGTGTTACGTGCGTGCGTGCGTGTGTGCGTGCGTCTGTTTGTGTTTATATGTGCGTGTGTAGTGCAAAAACATGATCTATTTATTTATTTGTGGTTGCGCTTAATGGCCCATTTTTATACTCGGCATCGAAAACGCCTATGCCACGCAAAGATTTTTACTTTGGATATGCCATTTTTTCAATTGAATATTCCACCATTTCTTTTCTCAAACAAAAGATATTTTATCAAGTTAAACACAACGTTCAAAGTCCTATAGAACACACAAAAATATATTTTATGTTTGTGTAATGGAAACCAAAATACGGTACAAGATTTTTGCTGTTGATTCTACATTACGTAATGAAATTCTTTTACTGAAAAACTTTTTCCTCCTTAGGGTAGGAGTTAGAGAAGATGAGAGGGAGATGACAGAAAGAAAGAAAGAAAGAAAGAAAGAAAGAAAGAAAGAGAGAAAGAAAGAAAGAAAGAGAGAGGGGATGAGTGGGTGACTCAATAAACGAGTGAGGGAGTAAGTGAGTGGACTAGTGAGTGAGTGAGTGAGTGAGTGAGTGAGTGCGTTAGTAAGTGATTGCGTAAGAAAGTGAGAGAGACAGGGATGGAGGGAGAGAGAGAGAGAGAGAGAGAGAGAGAGAGAGAGAGAGAGAGAGAGAGAGAGAGAGAGAGAGAGAGAGAGAGAGAGAGAGAGAGAGAGAGAGAGAGAGTGAGAGAGAGAGAGAGAGAGTGTGTGTGTGTGTGTGTGTGTGTGTGTGTGTGTGTGTGTGTGTGTGTGTGTGTGTGTGTGTGTGTGTGTGTGTGTGTGTGTGTGTGTGTGTGTGTGTGTGGGTGAGAGAGAGAGAGAGAGAGAGAGAGAGAGAGAGAGAGAGAGAGAGAGAGAGAGAGAGAGAGAGAGAGAGAGAGAGAGAAGATGAGAGACGGAGAGAGATAGACAAAGTCCCATTGATCAAATATTTCTACTAATTACAAGTCTGACAAAACTGAGCAGTGTATCCCCTGCTTTGTTGTTGTTCCACCCTTCTCTGGATGTTTGCTGACCCCTTGATCTTCTTTGTCGAGACCCTAAGAGCCTGAGAGCTTCTCTTCGGTCTTCCAGCAGCATCCTGCTGGGAAGACTCTCTCTCTCTCTTCTCTCTCTCTCTCTCCGTCTTCTCTCTCTCTCTCTCTCTCTCTCTCTCTCTCTCTCTCTCTCTCTCTCTCACTCTCTTTTCTCTCTCTCTCTCTCCCTCTCGCCCTCTCTCTCTCTCTCTCTACTCTCTCCCTCTCTCTTCGTCTCTCTCTACTCTCTACTCTCTCTCTCTCTCTCTCTTCCTCCCTCTCTCTCTCTCTCTCTCTGTTCCTCTCTCTCTCTACCTGGTTGAACCTTAGGCCCGTCGGTCCTTTTCTCGGTTAACCTTTTGCTGAATATAAGACATTCCGACGTTAAACGTGATATAAAAGCTTCGTCAGATCTCAACCTACGGGTCTAAATTGGGACTAAAGACCTACCGACATTTGTTCTCTTCAAGGGTTTCTTCGTTACAGATGAACAAAATGATTCTGTTGTTCATACTGAAACATGAATTCGTTTGTCTGTGT
>NC_134815.1:43748037-43755537 GCF_046742065.1 Oratosquilla oratoria | reverse complement strand
TGATAACGCTCATATGTACTCATGTACATATGTGCCTGGTACCTAATTCAGATACTTTCTTCCAGAAAAAAATAAAGTGAAATTGGACTCCTTACTGAGCAATGTTGCCCTTATTTATCATTCATAGCTGGGCCCCTGCGGATAAATCTCATTAATCCCATGACATACTTAAAAAAAAAAAATCTTTTGGTCAATAGATACTGTGTATCGTTGGGTTTAAAATTGGCCTCATCACCTTGTTGTCCAGGGATCGATTCCTAACAGATTGGGATCTTGTCATTAATAGATGTATTATTGTTTTCAGACAATTTTTACTAATATGATTTTATTTATTTTGAATTGTCTAACTTTCGTCCTTCCCTATTTAGCAAGATCCTACGATTAGAAGACGAGGACCTTACGCCAGGAGGCGCTGAGTATTTACGACCGAGCTTTGGAGAAATAGAAAGGAGTGTCGGATTCGAACCAACATTAAATGAATGCGATACCAGCACGATTCCGATGACGCCACCAACGCTAGTAATTGCTATTACTATTGGATCGGGATTAACCAGCGCCTCTATCCTTAAATATAATTTCGCATCGAGATAAAAAAAGTCAAAGTGACAAAGAAGATACTTTACGAACATAGCAGAATGGAGAATAAAAGATGAAATTATAAAATCACACACACACACACACACACACACACACACACACACACACACACACACACACACACACACACACACACACACACACACACACACACACACACACACGTGTGTGTTTGTGTGTGTGTGTGTGTGTGTGTGTGTGTGTGTGTGTGTGTGTGTGTGTGTGTGTGTGTGATTTTATCATTTCATCTTGTGTGTGTGTGTGTGTGTGTGTGTGTGTGTGAATGTGTGTGTGATTTTATCATTTCATCTTGTGTGTGTGTGTGTGGTGTGTGTGTGTGTGTGTGTGTGTGTGTGTGTGTGTGTGTGTGTGTGTGTGTGTGTGTGTGTGTGTGTGTATTTTTTTGTCTCAAATCATGAAAGAATGTTGCGTGACTCAGGTACAGTACCTAGAATATCAACAACATTCAATACACCATACAGGGGCCACTTCTACTTCTGGCTACCCTAACATGCAAGGCAAAGGTACAAGTTCAGGCCAGAAGCCAGCGTATTCTGACAGACATAAACGACTTATCTATAAATCTAGTTAAGGCGGTTTGAGTAGTTAGAGGATGAGCCGGATGATAAGAGGAAACTGAATCTGCTCTGTCGTTTTAACATTAAAATTGTGACTAGAATTCTTTCTACACATAAAATATAACGCGGGTTTTCTGTTTTCATCTGTCCAACACGGTGTACCAATTCTATTTTCTATATATATAACCCTAGAAACTTCCTTTTTTCAATGGATAGAATTTTGTTTTTCTTTTTGTTTTTTTTGTTTTTTTTTGTCCGCTAAGCTGACCTTCCAGGAAAGCGTGTCTCCTTACTGGAAATGTGGGCATTGACTCAGTTGTCCCGGTTTGTACACTGGACCAAGGCCTCTGGTACATGTATGGCGAGTTTTTTTTCCCTCGCGTAATTAAATAAATCTCATTAAACTTTAGCTCCGTAGACGCCACTTTTACTAAAATATTTTAATCATTCTAGAAAGTTTTATACAGTCTTTGGAGTGGAACATTAATACAAGGTGTCCTGGAACATCGAGTGCCAGTTTCTTTAGTCTGCCCACCTCTACTCTTGAGCTGAATGGAATCGTTTATCTTTAACTAGAGCAAGAACATAAGAGGAACGTTCCCGCAATGCTGATCTGGCTAAAGCCTCGTTGAGACGGGGCTTGTTTAGTAGTCGCTTGTGCTAGCAACTTGTACATTACCCTTCTGCTTGACCAGTGTTAATGCAAAGTTGATAAACTTGCCTTCAAGCTATCCGAGTGTTGGGACTTACCTGTCGGGTAAGTTAATTTTCAGGTATTACTACTAAACTAGCCCCATATCAATGAGGCCTAAGATAAGAATTAAAAAAAAAAAAAAAAAAAAAAAAAAAATAAATATATATATATATATATATATATATATATATATATATATATACATATATATATATATATATAAATATATATATAGATGAAAAAATAAAGAATTAAAAGCACTCAGACTTGAGACCCAGTGTAGGATTACCGGCCTGAGGGACAAAGAAGCCTCTGTGTCGGTCACATACGGAGCTGCCTAGTGTAGGCCTTATGGTCTCTTGCAGTCCCCTTCATTCTTGTGTTCTTATGTTCTTATGCTGTTTCAATCCACCAACCCCGTTGTAATGTAGTATGAACTTATTCATTACAGCGAATTTATTCAGGGAAGGGAAACAGTCTTTGTACCTGCGAGGGTTGACCTCATCTTTGATTCTGGTATTCTGACTTCATTTGCTATTAGCTGGCAACCGGTGATTTTATTGCTTACTTGGCTAGCATCCCTACGGACCAGATTTACGCAGCACACTTCTATAAATGGAAATGATATTAATATTCACTCGAAAAAAAAAATGCTGAACATCTTGAACTTCCTCTTTCTCTATTTCCTAGCAATCATCGTAATCATCATTCGGGGACATAGGCCAGGGGGTGCGTTGTTACATAGGATTACAAAGGATTACAAAGGCGGAGCATGCCGACAGGAGACCTTTTGGTCCATATCTAGGTCGGATGCGAAAAAAATAATAATAATAATAAAATAATGATTATAAAAAAAAAAAAAAATTCAGACACCGTCACCGGCCCCTAAGGTCTCTCCAAGCAAGGTCTCCTAAGCTCCTTCCTCATACTCCAAACAACTCTCGATATATTTGACCAACTTGACCCAACCATAAATGCTTTTGTGGAGGCGTCCCATCCGTCCCCTGGTTATCCCCTAAAGAAATATTGATACCTGGTGATTCTCTCCAGCTGAAAGGGAAGCCTGAGCACGGTTGAGATAACACTGAAGGGATGACCCACACGGTTCTGTAACTCCTTTCAGCGTCGACATTACGCCTCCGTTGAGGAAGAGAGTCTGGCGGTCGTCTGCTTTCCCCAAACTGATTCATAACTAAGTTGCGTCTTCAACCTGATTTGTCAGCCCCGTGGCAGTTTGTCGTCTTTATCTAATTCCCCTTTTCTGCTTCCCCATAAATTAATGTTCTTGCACTATAGTACGACTGGGCATCGTTTATAAGATCTTTTTTTTAGTAATTGATGTACGTCTGTGTACTGTATTTATTTTTTTCTTTTATCATGAAACATTTCTAGCAAATAAAGTTGTTTTCTAGGAGCGATAATTTTGGTTAGTATTTTAGGAACCTTGGTGACACCTTTACGGATAAGAATCATGGAGAATTATTTTGTATATGGTGACTAATCTTAACTCTGAAAAGAATACCTATCAATTCTAATTTCCATTACCCTTCCTATTTGTTACCCTATATCTCCTTTACCATCTCAATGACCTTACATCTTCGGTGTGATTATTGCTTCCAAGGATAAGAGCATGGTTTATTGGGAACGAAAGGCAATGTCATTCAGTTTGAAAAGCTCGCCATCGTCTTCTCAACAAACACCTGAGCTGAGCCAGAACGCCCAAAAGCTAGAGAAGGTTAAAAAAAAAAAAAAAAATAAATAAATAAATAAATAAATAAATAAATAAATAAATAAATAAATAAATAAGTAAATAAATAAATAATAAATAAATAAATAAATAAATAAATAAATAAATAAATAAATAAATAAATAAATAAATAAATAAATAAATAAATAAATAAATAAATAAATAAATAAATAAATAAATAAATAAATAAATAAATAAATAAATAAATAAATAAATAAATAAATAAATAATAAATGAATAAATAAATAAATAAATAAATAAATAAATAAATAAATAAATAAATAATAAATAAATAGGTAAGTAAATAAATAAAAAGGCCACAGGACTACGTGAGGTCTCAAAATTGAGGCAAATTGTGAGAATGGATCTAACGCCGACGCAAGAAGCGGAGATCACTGCAGTAAACGTTGAACGCTGCAGTGCTTGCACGCTTGTCTGTACATTTCCGGAGGGTGTTTGCACTGAAATGTTCAAAACCTTTAGAATACGATTTTATTCTTTGTTCAGTTGAACAAAAAAGCCTGGCGGAAAGGGACAACCAGGAGGTCTTCTATTTGGACGAGTTAAACGGGAAAAAAATATTTTGTAAAATAGAATTCTTCAGCCAATAAAATAGCATTTCAAACCTAAATATTTCCAACATACAAGTAAAAGGCAACAGGAGATGCAGCGGGTAGCATATGTGATTCGTGGGATGTTTAGTGGTAAGCAACACTAGCAAATTACTGTAAGCTTCAGAATGTCATTGCCAGATTCACACGTAATGAAACATTTTTATTTAGTTTAATTTCATCTAATATTATTTTGTTTCGATTCACTTTACTTCATTTTATCATTCTATTTTGTTTCTTCATATCTTATTTTTAATTTATTTTTTCATCTTATTCTACCTTATTTAATTTTACTTTATCTTTTCTATTCTATTCTATTATTTTTTTTCTAAATCAACTTTTATCTAATTTTTCTTTATCTTTTGAATCCTTTACCAAAATGACCCGGTAAGTCAGACTTTTTCATTTATTCAAAACCATGTCAAACCATCATTCTCTTATACCATAAATCATAATCCTCATTTATTTTCAGTCTTTTATTAAAGTATTTAATTTCAGGAGCACTATAGACACATACGGACTCATTTCAAGGCACAACGAAGGCTTCCATGCTCGCGATGGACATTTCCTCAGAGGAAGGAAGCCCTTTCTTCATTTTATTATTCGTTGCTGAAAAGTGAACTCCCGAGTTAAAAAGAAAAAAAGGAAATAAAATAAAATAAGCTTAGTCTGTTCACACGACCTCCTGCTGGGAAAGAAATATTCGTTGTAAAGTTGGTTTGCATTTTTAATAGTTAATTGAATATGTAACATTTCACTTTTTCTCTCTCTCTCCTGTCCTGTATAGTCTCCTAAAATGTCGCCTCATATCTTATTTAATTTCGGAACTATGACAGATACTCAACAATTCAATCTCACCAAGTTACGAGTACCTGGATTTTATTTTTTCGTAAATTACATTTATCTATTGAACATCGTGACGCATTTCAAGCCTCGTAATATTTTCAACAAGGTGGGACAATTTAAAGCATTTTTTCTCGTAATTACCAGAAGAAAAAAAACAGACCTCGCTTGATCGAGACCTCCCTGCACCCAAAATAGTTCTTCAACTAAGAAAAAGACCTCTAACATTTGGCAGAATAAGTCTCCAACTTATGTCACCTTGAAGACTTGACTCCTTTCTCCACTCCATTCCATTCTATTTCCTTCTCCTCTCTTCCCTTCTATTTCCTTCTTTTCCTACTTTCCTATCACTTCCCAATCCTTTCCCTTCCCTTCCCTCTCCTTTCCCATCCCTCTCCTTTCTATGCTTTTCCCTTCCCTTCCCATCTCTTCTCTTCCCTTCTATTTTCTTCTCTTCCTCCTTTCCTATCAGTTCCCAATCCTTTCCCTTCCCTTCCCTCTCCTTCCCTTTCCTTCCCTTTCCCTCCCCTCCCCTCTCCTTTCCATGCTTTTCCCTTCCCTTCCCATCTCTTCTCTTCCCTTCTATTTCCTTCTTTTCCTCCTTTCGTATCACTTCCCACTCCTTTCCCTTCCCGTCCCTCTCCTTCCCTTTCCTTCCCTTTCTCTCCCCTCCCCTCTCCTTTCCATGCTTTTCCCTTCCCTTCCCATCTCTTCTCTTTCCTTCCATTCTTACCCTTCTCATTTGTTCATTTTCCTTCCCTTTCATTTCCTTTGCTTTCCTTACCCTTCCCCTTTCCTTTCGTTTCTCTTATTTTTCCCCTTTGCCTTTTCCCTTCCCTCCTCTTCCCGTCCCTTTTCGCGGACAAGTGCAGCGGTTCCTCGGGTCACAGGCTCATTCCTATTCCCGTCCCTCTTCGCGGACAAGTACAGCGGTTCCCCGAGTCACCCGCTCATTCCTATTCCCGTCCCGGTGAGGCTCAAATATTTCTCAATTGGCTCCACGGCGTCTCACAGCCCTGCTGTCTTCCGGCTATCTCATATTTTCTTGTTTATCAAATATTTACCCTCTCAGTCCTCCAAGATTGCCGACTCATGCGTTTCCTTTTGCTTTCCAAATGTGTATGAATGAATGCGTGTGATTCGCCACAGTGATGGAGTCGTGATCGACAGCTATTACCTCATCGGATGAGAACTCAATGTTTTCGTATATCAAACTATCTATGAACACTTATGTGAATTCTCTCTATCTCTTTCTCTCTCTTTCTCTCTCTCTCTCTCTATATATATATATATATATATATATATATATATATATATGTATATATATATATGTACGTATATCTATATGTATACATATATGTATATATATAAATATGTATATACATATGTATATACATATATGTATATATATATGTATATACATATATGTATATGTACATGTATATATATATCACGTGAAAACCACAGTTGGAACAAAAAAGACTGGAGACAGGGAATCTATATATTTTGATTGCAAACTGCAATCCTCTTCAGTAGATACAAAGTATAGAAGAGTGAGTGCTACTTAAGTAGCACCCTTGACAAGAAAAAGGGGAACATTGGTAGAGGTTCCTACCCTCGGCTCACTCAGTATGTGGGGTCAAGTGGCAAATGTCTTTTGACTAAGCTAGTAATGAAAAGTCCTGAAATTATGTCCGGGAACCATTGCCCCTTCGAAATTTTCATATTTTATTGATATTCAATGATAGTTGATTCAACGATTTTTCTCCTGAATTCACATCTAGACTTATATTTGAACTTGGTTTTGTCCCAATCTTAACAATGGTTAATTTTTTTAACATGGAACAACGCTGAGTTTCTTGTCGATACTTGATGGACCGTTTGTGTTCAAACATCCTAGTATCCAAATCCCTCCCAATCTGTCCAGTATAAACTAAGTCTCAGCCTATACATGGTATTGAATAAACACCTTGACTATGTTCTTCTTTCAACCTTTGGTGGACATCTACCACATTTTTATTAATGGTATATTTCCGCCTCTGCCCTGTTATGCGCTTCTTGGATTGTTGGGGCAGGTAATACTTCACTTTTCATGAAAGTGGCAGTTGCCGACAAGATAGACGAGTTAAACACCATATGAGGACGGAGCCTTTATTTGTACGACGTTTCGCTTATTACAGGTACTTGAAAAAGCTGTAATAATCGAAACGTCGTACAAATAAAGGCTCCGTCCTCATACGGTGTTTAACTCGTTGATACTTCACTGATGGAAATCGGAAAGGATTGCGGGAATCGAGCCCACAAGTAGGCGAATGCGAGACCAGCACGCTTCCGATGACGCCACCAGCGCAGACAGGCTGAATGAAAATCATACGTCCTGCGGCCTTGGGTCTGAGAACCCTTCCCCAGTTTTCTTCATTTCCGAAGTCC
>NC_134815.1:43730537-43735537 GCF_046742065.1 Oratosquilla oratoria | reverse complement strand
AGAGAGAAGAAGAGAGAAGAAGAGAGAAGAAGAGAGAAGAGAGGAAAATAGAGAAGATAGGAGAAGAAGAAAGGAGAGAAGAAGAGAGGAGAGAGAAGGAGAGAGAAGAAGAAGAAGAAGAAGAAGAAGAAGAAGAAGAAGAAGAAGAAGAAGAAAAAGAAGAAGATGAAGATGAAGATGAAGAAATAAGAAAAAGAAAAAGAAAAAGAAATAAAGAAGAAGTAAATCCAAATAAAATGCAAAACAAAACAAAATCAAATGCAAGTAGAGTACGAAATACCTAGGTGTTCCTAAAGTTAACTCGAGAGCACAGGCACACAAAATATATATATAATAACAACACTAACTATAATAGAAAAAAAAAAATTACAGTGATTTGTTGATAGCGTTATTCAATATCCCAATCGCGGAGGGACCCATCCCAGCTGTCCTGGGACACTAATCACAACGCTATGCGAATGATTCAATCCCTTGTGTTCGCTGAAATGCTGGGATCTAATTCCTTTCGAGAATAGGGATTACGAGACAAAGCTAAACGTGGAATCGCAAGGATTGATCATTTCGTTCGTATGGCTTCAATCCTCTTGAGGGAATCGTGGAATATTCGTCTTAGCATGGGATTTCGACGTCTGTCTACTTCAACTACGCCGTTGTATGGGTGATTCTTTTAATCAGTGATATTCGCCTTTATTCACTGTATATATGCGGGTATTTTAATGCATATACACATATACATAGATACATACTTACACGGATACATATATACAAACGCACACAAACACACACACACATAAACACACACACACACCCAAACACACGCGCGCACACACACACACACACACAAACACACGCACACACACACACACACACACACACACACACACACACACACACACACACACACACACACACACACACACACACACACACACACACACACACACACACACACACAAAGTCCTATTACGCAATATGATTTAGTGACTTCATATTTACATTTTATATCAGGAAAGTGTAACATTGATCAAAGAATGGCCATCAGCATCGAGGAGGCTTAACGCGACTGTTGTAGATGAGTTTGCTTGCGCTATGAACCACGTCAACACTGAATTTCATTTTTCTTAGAAACAAGGACATTCTAAATCACAAGAGGTAACGATAGAGGGGTCTCGAAGACGAGTTACGAGGACAGGAAGCTGTTGGGAGGAAAGGAGAGACCGAGGAAGGGATCTCGATGATCGGTGAGAGGAAGAGGTGGTGGTGTACCCAAGAAGAGAGAAGAATTTATGAAGAAAAGGACGGAAGTAATGTATCAGGAAAAGAACGACTGAAGAAGAAATGTGAAGGGAATGTGTGTGTTTGTGTGTGTGTGTGTGTGTGTGTGTGTGTGTGTGTGTGTGTGTGTGTGTGTGTGTGTGTGTGTGTGTGTGTGTGTGTGTGTGTGTGTGTGTGTGTGTGTGTGTGTGTCTGTCTCTCTCTCTCTCTCTCTCTCTCTCTCTCTCTCTCTCTCTCTCTCTCTCTCTCTCTCTCTCTCTCTCTCTCTCTCTCTCTCTCTCTCCCTCTGTGTGTGTGTGCGCGCGCGCGCGTGTGTGTGTGTGTGTGTGTGTGTGTGTGTGTGTGTGTGTGTGTGTGTGTGTGTGTGTGTGTGCGTGCGCGCGCGTGTGTGTTTAAGTGTGTGTGTGTGTGTATGTGTTTGATTCTTCATATATTCCCCATTCTTTTATTTCCCCTTAACCACGATCCTCTCTCTCCCAACTGTGCATATCAGCAAAAATATCAAAAACACCAAAAGCAAAAGCAGCAGCACCACCAACACCATCACCAACAACAACGGCAACAGGAAGAGAGAGAGGAAGAGGAGGAGGAGAAGATGAAGGAGGAGGAGGAGGAGAAGAAGGACGAGGAGGAGGAGAAGGAGGAGGAGGAGAAGAAGGAGGAGGAGGAGAAGAAGGAGGAGGAGAAGGAGGAGGAGGAGAAGAAGAAGGAGGAGGAGAAGAAGGAGGAGGAGAAGAAGGAGGAGAAAAAGAAGGAGAAGAAGGAGGAGGAGAAAAAGAAGGAGGAGGAGGAGAAGAAGAAGGAGGAGAAGAAGAAGGAGGAGGAGAAGAAGGAGGAGGACAAGGATAAGCACCAGCAGTAACATTAGCACACAAAAAAAGAAGACAACAGGTACAGCGTCAACAACATCAGCATCCCCTTATTTTCCTCTTTATATTCTCCTTTACCTTTCTTCACCCTTTCTCTTTCCTTTCTCTTTCTCTCTTCCCCGGTTCTCCTTTCCCATCTCTCTCCTTTCTTCTCTTTTATTCCACACTCTCCCCTTGCCATCCCTGCATTTCCCCCTTCCTCTCTCTCCCTTCCTTCTCGACCCCTCTCTCTCTTTTTTTTTTCTTTTGTGCTCTTTCTTTCTTTGTCCCTCTTGCCGTCATCCTCGACTCTCCTCCATCCAAATGTGAACAACTGTCAATGAAGTCGACCCTGAATGGGAATAGTAAGTGTGTGAAGGGAGGCTGGAGGGAGATGTGGAGCACGAGGTAGGAAATTGAAGATCCGATGAATGAGGACTTAGTAATTGAGGGAAAAAAAGGAGAAAGGACGAAGGAAGGAAGAAGGAAGGAAGGAAGAAGGGAAGGAGGAAGGAAGGAAGAAAGGAAGGAGGAGGAGGTAGGGAAAGAGAAGGGAAGCAAGGAGTAGGAAAGAAAGGAGGAAGGAGGGAGGAGAGTAAGGAAGAAACGAAGGAGGAGGGAAGGAAGAAACGAAGGAGGAGGAAAAGAAGGAGGAGGTAAGGAAAGAGAAGGGAAGCAAGGAGTAGGAAAGAAAGGAGGAAGGAGAGAGGAAAGTAAGGAAGGAAAGATGGAGGAAAGGGAGAATAAGAAAAGTGTGGAGGAAGGAAGTAGTGAATACGTGTATGAGTGAATGAGTGAGTGCTTGAGAGAGATGAATGAAGGAAGAGTGGAAATATGGTGAAGGAAGATGAGGAGCCTACGGCAGGAGGCACTGATTAGTTGCAGCCGAAGACATTACCTTTGCCCTATCATGCGCTTGAACTGCTGGGGCAGGTCACAGTCACTACTGGGAACCCGAGAGGAGTGCGGGATTCAAATCCACAACTGAACAAATGCGAGACTAGTTGAGGACGTAAGTAGCTTTCGGCCGCTGCCAGCACAACGACCCTGGGCATCAAGTGTAATCAGTGTTTCCTGGACAGAGATTAAGTAGTGAGAGAACAAAACCAAAAACTGTTCTTTCCTTAGCCTAACCTGTGACCAGCAAAGGCTGGTTACAAGGGGAAGAATGAGTAACGAAGGACGAGGGAGTAAGACACAATTTACTGTAAACACTTAAGTTTATCCTGTTCGATTGATAACCTCAAGATAATTTCGAATGGTTCTTGAAGCCCGCTTGTGGCGTCATCAGAAACGTACTAGTTTCGAACTTATTTTTTTGTGGGTTCGAATCCCGCACCCCTCTCCTTCTCCCAGCAGCGACTGTTACATATCCCAACAGTCCAAGGGCATACTAATGCTAGCTACTCAGCGCCTCCTGGCGTAAGCTCCTCACCACTTTACACCATAAATCTGAGGTCAAAAGCTTTCCAACATCTCATTATAAGAACTTAAGAATGGAAAAGACTGTAAGAGACCGTAAAATACAATATTAGGCACTTCCATGTCCCATACCACATGTCGTCCCTACCCATAAAGTTATCTCGTCTTCTCTTAACACAATCAATGGTTTCAGTGTTCACTACATGGTTACTAAACCTATTCCATTCGTTACACTATTAGTAAACCATTTCTTCCTATTTACTTCTGAAGCCCAAAGTGAATCTTAATTTGAATATACATTTTGCAAAAGTAGCGCTTATTTCAGATATACATTTTAGCACAATAATTACTCCATATGTGTCCTTTGCCTCCAGAATGCTTTGGGAAACGAGTACACGGGGGCATGATAGATTATTTCTTCATCAGTAACATGCGAAGGAGAAGAGGAAATGCCAGACATTCCAAGAGAACTCTACACCCGAGGTCATCACTTCCCTTGACGAGAAAATGGTTGATGGTGCACATTCTAGGAAGAAAACATTCAATAGATAGGAGGAAGTGTATGTTAGATGTAGAGAAGGCTCGATTGGAGGGAAGATAGCTTGATTGAGCAACAAGATTGGAGCGGGTGTGGAGAGGGTGTTTTCCAAGAAAAATGGAAATTGATGAAAGCGGTGACAATTGAGCGGAGGAAGGGTTGGGTGGGGAAGGAATGGAGGAGGAGAGGTGGAGGAGGGGGAAGAGAAAGAGAGTGGGAATGGGGAAGGGAAATATGAAAAGGGAAAGGAAAAGATAAAGGGAAGTGAAGTGGGCAAAGGATATAGGAAAAGGAAGGGGAAAATGCGAGGGTACGTGAGAGGGAAAAGGGGGAAAGGGAAAGTAAAAGGGAAAGAAGAAACTGAAACAACGAGAAAAGAAAAAGGAAAGGTAAGGGAAGGGGAGAGAAAGAGGGAGAGCAAGGGGAAGAGATAGGGGGATTAGGAATGGCGTAGCTAGAGGGAGAAATAAAGAGGAAAAGGAAGTAGAAAGAGAGAGAGGGAGAGAGAGAAAGAGAAAGAAAGAGATAGAGAGATAGAGAGAGAGAGAGATAGAGAGAGAGAGAGAGAGAGAGAGAGAGAGAGAGAGAGAGAGAGAGAGAGAGAGAGAGAGAGAGAGAGAGAGAGAGAGAGAGAAGGAGAGTAAAAGAAAAGGTTTAGGAAAAGGAAGAGGAAGAGGGAAAGTAAGAGGCTAAAAGTATCTGGGAGGAGACAAAGGGAAGAAGATTGGTAAGGAAGTATGGAAACCAGAAGAAAAAGGAGGTAAAAAAAAAGATATATAAATAAATGAATAGATAAAAAGGGAGATGGGGAAGACGTGGACAGGGACAGGAATATAGAGAAGAAAGGCAGATAGCGATGATAATTTAACTCTTTTTAAGGAATATATGTATAAAGAGTGATAAATGTGGCAAGGAGG
>NC_134815.1:43720537-43725537 GCF_046742065.1 Oratosquilla oratoria | reverse complement strand
ATTCCATTCATCGACCACCCTATTAGTAAACCAATTCCTGCCTATTTCCTTCTTAAATCTAAATCTGTCCAGAGAAGCGTTGTGGACCGGGTTTTCTCCAACTGTTACAAAGACAATACGGCTTCCTTGGACTTTATGAGAGAACTCGGGGTTCTGCCGTCGTTTGTTAATTGCCCGAGGTACAATAATAATCAGACCGTCAGTATCCGTGACAACGACGACCCGGATGATCTTTAGAATTTGAGGTACCGAATTACTAAACATTGGTTAGGTTACGTAGGTTAGGTTAATTAGGTTAGGTAGGTCAGGTTAGGTTAAGTAAGGTTAATTTAGGTTAGGTTAGGTTAGATTATGTTAGATTAGATTATGTTAGATTAGATTATGTTAGATTAGATTATGTTAGATTAGATTATGTTAGATTAGATTATGTTAGATTAGATTATGTTAGATTAGATTATGTTAGATTAGATTATGTTAGATTAGATTATGTTAGATTAGATTATGTTAGATTAGATTATGTTAGATTAGATTATGTTAGATTAGATTATGTTAGATTAGATTATGTTAGATTAGATTATGTTAGATTATGTTAGATTAGATTATGTTAGATTAGATTATGTTAGATTAGATTATGTTAGATTAGATTATGTTAGATTAGATTATGTTAGATTAGATTATGTTAGATTAGATTATGTTAGATTAGATTATGTTAGATTAGATTAGGTTAGATTAGATTATGTTGTTATGTTATGTTATGTTATGTTATGTTATGTTATGTTATGTTATGTTATGTTATGTTATGTTATGTTATAATAGACTAATTTATTATCCTTTTGTTTCTTCGACCTCGGCACCTATCAAAACAAACATGGCGTATCATTCAACCGCCGCGACTTCGTTAGAAAATAGGTTTTAGCTACTTTTTGGTATTGATATCCGCCAAGAAAATCGTATATTACGTTAATCTATTCTAATCAACAAAATTAATAATTAATTTCTATTGCTATATCGCGTAGGTGTGCAGAACTAAAATTAACGAAAAAAATCATTATCATAAAAACTGCATCTGGAGAATATGGTCAACTCCCCCATAGTTCCCTTGTCAATCTGTGAAGACAGAAACCCGACAGCCTATTTCAAAAGTAGATTCTCGGGTAAATTCATTATATCATTTCTTACTAATACGATATATCATCACTAAATATCTATTTCAGATATCGTTCTTCTTTTTACTCGTATATGATTTACATCAAAACCGTTTCACCCTTCAACCAGACGAACAAAGGACGTTGACAAATTCCGTTCTTTCTTACCTTCGTTTTCCTCACTAATTCCTGGTCTTCGAGCTGCGTTTCTTGTGACACTTTTCTTGTGCTTTGATATATTATGAAAATCACACTTCACTAGAAATTCAACTGACGGACACACGATGAACTACACTACAGCAAGGACGATGATAACAAAAGAAAACGGCTGGAAGCATCGAACAGTAATTATGGTTCTTTCAAAATGTTCGCAACTTTTTCTATTACAAAAGAAAAGCCTAAAGCCATTTAGGAATGAATAGTAATGGAAAGTTAATGAAATAAAGCGAATAGAATAAATTCGAATAGAATTTAAATAGAATAAGATAATAGAAATTATAAATTCCAAAGTATGTTTACTGTCTAACATGGTTCAATGCTCTGTCGTCTGCTATACGGATGGAGTCAGATGTAACCTAATCTAGTCTAACCTAACCTAGCCTAACCAAGCCTAACCTAGCCTAACCAAAGTAAACCTAACCTGACCCTAACCTAACCAAACCTAATCTACCCCTACTAAATGTGTTCTAACTAAACCTAATCTTATCCTAACCTACCTAAACATAACCTAACCTTAATCTAACCTATCCTAACCTAACTTAATAAGCTATGTGGTGTGTGCATGCGTGTGTGTATCTATATTTGATTCACCGCAGTCTTGAACGACATCCTGAACCCGTGAATGACAGTTATTACCCTCCCGGATGAGAGCTCCATAGATCATATTGACTGCATGTATATGTATGTGCATGTGTTTGCAGGTATTTGACAGTGTATCTCTCAGTATACATGTACAAAGGTTTTTGTGTTTCTGTGTGTACACGTACGGACGCCTGCATGCATAACTTTATATGTGAATTGATATTGGGGAATAGAGCGCCCCGACTGCATGTACCTATAGTGTGTGAGCTGAGTAAAGAAGAGGGGAAGTGAAGGAGGAGGGGTAAAGAAAAGAAGAGGAGGAGGAGGAGGAGGAGGAGGAGGAGGAGGAGGAGGAGGAGGAGGAGGAGGAGGAGGAGGAGGAGGAGGAGGAGGAGGAGGAGGAGGAGGAGGAGGAGAAGGAGGAGGAGGAGGAGGAGGAGGAGGAGGAGGAGAAGGAGGAGGAGGAGGAGGAGGAGGAGGAGGAGGAAAATCAGGAGGGGAAGGAGGGCCAGAGAAACCTAAAGGCTGAAACAAAAGTCTAGGAAATCGGCGGAAAGGGAACATTAAGAGAAGAGTTATGTAGCTTCAGGGTCCATATGGGACAAGAGGAAGGGAGTGGCCGCCACGAAAACCCGGCCTGAGGAGGACCAAGGGACCCGTAGCACCAGGTAAGAGGGTAGAACGGGTTAGACACGGAATGCAGCTCAAAAGAGGGTATTCTGGGTATTGGGTAACAGGGTATTCTGGGTATTAGGTAATATGATAAGAGAGTAGGACGGGTTAGACACGGAATGCAGCTCAAAAGGGGGGTATTCTGGGTATTAGGTAATATGATAAGAGGGTAGGACGGATTAGACACGGAATGCAGCTCAAAAGGGGGGTATTCTGGGTATTGGGTAACAGGGTATTCTGGGTATTAGGTAATGTGATAAGAGGGTAGGACGGGTTAGACACGAAATGCAGCTCAAAAGGGGGTATTCTGGGTATTGGGTAACAGGGTATTCTGGGTATTAGGTAATATGATAAGAGGGTAGGACTGGTTAGACACGGAATGCAGTTCTGGCTATTGGGTAACAGGGTATTCTGGGTATTAGGTAATATGATATTCTGGGTATTAGGTAATGAGGTATCCTGGATATTAGGTAACAAGGTATCCTGGGTATCAGGTAACAGAGTATTCCGGGTATTAGATATGGTATTCTGGGTGTTAGGTAACAGGGTTATTCCGGGTATGAGGTAACAGGGTATTCCGGATATTAGGTAACAGGGTTATTCCGGGTATGAGGTAACAGGGTATTCCGGATATTAGGTAACAGGGTTATTCTGGGTGTGAGGTAACAGGGCATTGTGGGTATTAGGTAACAGGGTATTCTGGGTATTAGGTAATATGATATTCTGGGTATTAGGTAATGAGGTATCCTGGGTATTAGGTAACAATGTATTCCGGATATTAGGTAACAGAGTATTCCGGGTATTAGATATGGTATCCTGGGTGTTAGGTAACAGGTTTATTCCGGGTATGAGGTAACAGGGTATTCCGGATATTAGGTAACAGAGTATTCCGGGTATTAGATATGGTATCCTGGGTGTTAGGTAACAGGTTTATTCCGGGTATGAGGTAACAGGGTATTCCGGATATTAGGTAACAGGGTTATTCCGGGTATGAGGTAACAGTGTATTCCGGATATTAGGTAACAGGGTTATTCCGAGTATGAGGTAACAGGGTATTCCGGATATTAGGTAACAGGGTTAGTCCGGGTATGAGGTAACAGGGCATTCTGGGTATTAGGTAAAAAAAAATTGGGGGGTTAGGTAACAATGTATTCCGGATATTAAGTAACAGAGTAAGTTGGGTATTCTGAGACAGTTACCTTCAGCTGCACTTTCTATGCGGGGTGATGGCTTCGAGGGACTTCTGAGTCGTGGGTTTACGATGTAAATGAGCGTTCTATAACATCGTTTCCATAATCGTAAATGTCTGACATAAGTTAACGGGTTGGTTACTATGTAGCTTCAGACGCCAGCCACTGTGGTGCTTAAAAGTTAAGCTAACTTTACAAGAAAGGAGATTTTATAATATACAGAAGAAACAGGTAAAACGCAGGGGTCAGTAAAGGCAACTAATAGGATAAAAAACAAGAAATGAACAAATGAATAAAGTATAAAATTCTTGAGGAGGAGTTGCAAGGTATATAAGAAGACGTAAGTAAACTTAGGGATCAATCAAGGCAACTAACTGAATAAAAAAGGTAAAAAGAATACAAAGAAATTAGGTTAACAGGATACAGAAAACGCCCTTACGCCTCTGCTCTTCAGGGATCACGATAAACTGAATGAGGTCGCTTCCAATTAGCAAAAAAAAAAAAAAAAAAAAGCATATAGAGTCCTACCAGGTGGGTGATTATAGGATTATGAGTGGACAAATAAAAAAACAATTAGAACCTTTTCAGAAGAAAAAAAAATCTTTACGTTCAACATTGCGAAACAGACACATCTTCATTATATACATTACTTTTTTCTTTTTCTTTTTTAGCTAAGTATGGTGACTTCTGTTCAGCAAATTTCTAAAAGGGGGAAGATCCTCGTGCAAATGGCCGATTCCCGGAAGTCCCAGCTGGGAATGGCAGCAGAGATTCCAGCCATAGTCAGGCAAAGATTTTCATGAGGCGCTTGTTCCATAGAACAGGATTCCAAGAGCAAATGAAAATTTCACCGGAGGGTGCGGGAGGGAGGGAGAGAGGGTGAAGCCCGGTCCAATAGCACAGGTCAAGAATGCAAGAAGGAGTGAGGTGACAAATTACCTTATGAGAAGAGAAAACAATGGGGGAAGGAGAGGAGAGGAGGCAAGAGGATGGGAAAAGAGAAGGAAAGAAGGAGAGGAGAGAGGAAAAGAGAGGAGAGGATGGAAGGCGGGATGAGAGGAGGAAAGTTAAAATGAGAGGATATGAGAGGAAAGAATAAAAGAGGAAAGAAGAGAAGGGCCAAGGGAGATGAGAGGGTTGAGGAGAAGAGGAGAGAAGAGAGGAGAGTAAAGGAGTGGAAAGGAGAGGAGTG
>NC_134815.1:43705537-43708037 GCF_046742065.1 Oratosquilla oratoria | reverse complement strand
CTTGCCGCCAGCGAGTTGGACCAAGGGTATGGGTCATTAAGCCACGCTTCAAAGTTCTCTGTAAGTGGTACAGTCCTAGCATCCTAACAGGGGGCAGTTCGTAACGTTAAACCGAATTATAACTAGATTACTTTTTCTATGTGGGGTATCCTAGGTCATATGTATGTACATGGAAACCAGCAATCCGGCTTCATACTTGACGTGAAACAATAGTTCACATTCATCTTGACAGAGACAGACTATTTCAGTCAGCACGAGAGTTGAAGTAATGACTCGCAGCGCAGCGATACTAAAATTATTTCAGTTTTGGGTGGGATTCGAACCCGGATAGTGTCGGCCACGAACGCTACTATTGCGCCATCTAGTCGTGTGTGTGTGTGTGTGTGTGTGTGTGTGTGTGTGTGTGTGTGTGTGTGTGTGTGTGGTGTGTGTGTGTGCGTGCGTGCGTGCGTGTGTGCGTGTGTGCGTGTGTGTGTGTGTGTGTGTGTGTGTGTGTGTGTGTGTGTGTGTGTGTGTGTGTGTGTGTGTGTGTGTGTGTGTGTGTGTGTGTGTGTTAACAATAGCACAGAAATATCTTATCCATAAAATACTATCTCCAGAGAGAGAAAGAGTCAGATATGGACAGAGAAGAAGAGAGAGAAGCAGAAAGACTGAGACAAAGATGGGCATAGGGAGACAGAGAGACAGAAAAGAGTAGAGAGAGGTAGAGAGACAGAGTGAGGCAGGGAGATGGGGAGAAAGAGAAAGAGAAAGAGAGAGAGAGAGAAGGAAACAGAGACAGAAGAGAACAAACAAGCAGATAGACAAAGGGAAACAGGGAGATAGAATGACAGAGGGAGACAGAGAAAGACAGATAGTGGCATAGAGAGACAGAGAGAGACAGAGAGAGGCAGAGAGAGACAGAGAGAGACAGAGAGAGGCAGAGAACCAGAGAGAAATAAAGAGAGGATTCGGGTGTGAGAGAAAACTCGTGTGTGATTTATGCGAACCCTTGGTGGCCCTTCATCGGGAGTCTGAAATTGAAGTGTCTGAAGGCGGAATAAAGGTCCGGGCTCCTTCAGCTCCTTCCTCACCATCGCCTGAAGCCTAGGCTCTACGTAGTATTCTCTTGGAAGTAGTGGTGCAGGAGAGGCCAAACAATATTAAAGTTAGGTTTTTTAAGTAGTACTAGGTGTCCAAATACGTTACCAATATCATATACAGTAGGTAACTCTAACCGCTCATCATCCATCTTCCTGATGGTTTATGATATAAAAGTTAAAATAATAATGATAATGATAATGATAAACGTGCTGGTTTCCTTCTCTGGAAAACACAGAAGTTCCTCTCAGCCAGGGGGTCTCAACTTTTTTTCTTATACGAGCAACGGGCTGTTTGCATTTCATGTCGAAATAATAGGATCTGAACCCCTCGGTAGCGCTAAACCACCCACTTTTTGTTATAAACGATCTTTATCCAGCCCAGTAGTAAGACACAAATTGTTTCTTTTCTTCAGGGTCTATGTCTTCATCGTAATCTGTAAGATCTTTAAGACTTAGCTGTTGAGCTGGATTGTTCTTAAACTCCTCCTCTAGGCGCTTAATTTTTCTAAAGAACAACAAAATACTCTTCTTGAATTTTGACGCCTCATTAGCCGAAAGGAGACAAAGAGAACATGTACTTCTCAGGAAATTCACTTCTGTGAATGCTAACTCCTGTTTTAAACTCTTATTCTTCCTCACATCACTTAGTGAACGTTTCCCTTTGTTATCCAACTCCAAAAATGGTGTTGACTAGGTTTGTCTTGCGTGGGACCTACCATTGTGTTCGACAACCTTGCGGAGACACACCGGGACGAATCACACAACCGGGCCGGAGGAGACGTGTCCCCTTGAGGGATATCCGGTTTCCGGTCCGATTACAGGAATTCTTTTATTATTACCAGGAGGTCCTCTGAGGGCTTCCAAGGGGTTCCACAGGGGCTCCCCAGGAGTTTCCAGAGTGCACCCCAAGGGCTCCGCAAATGCTCCCCTTGAAGCTCTAGGGCGTTCTTAATGGGCTCCTCAGGAGTTCCTGGAGGGTTCCACAAGGAATCCCCACAGGGATTCTCAGAGATTCCCTAGTGACTATCCAAGGGCTTCCAAAGGGCTCCCCGGGTGTTTCCAGAGGGTTCCCCGAGGGTTTGCGAACGTCTCGCTCTCAACCAATCAGTCGTCTCCGTTCCTGTGAAAAACGTCAAAGCTCTTAGCCAACCAGGCGTCTCTGTTTTCGTGACGTCACCACACTCTCAGCCAATCAGGGGCCTGCGTTTATCCTTAGAAGACGTCCCCATATTACTGGGCCAAATATACCCGATGATATCCTCTTTTTGGCGGAACCGCCGTTCCGACCATTTCGACAACAAATTCTTTTTTCAGTACATAGATGCTCCATACTTATATATTGCTATTCCTCAGCCTGCTTGGGACTACTTCAATACTAAATACAGTCATCTGGCGTCCACCAACTGTCACTAGCTCTA
>NC_134815.1:43700537-43703037 GCF_046742065.1 Oratosquilla oratoria | reverse complement strand
ATCTCTACAGTACTTTTTCCCCATTGCTTTTCTTCTTCTCCTTCTTCTTCTTCTTCTTCCTCTTCTTCTTCTTCTTCTTCTTCTTCTTCTTCTTCTTCTTCTTCTTCTTCTTCTTCTTCTTCTTCTTCTTCTTCTTCTTCTTCTTCTTCTTCTTCTTCTTCTTCTTCTTTTTCTTCTTCTTCTTCTTCTTCTTCTTCTTCTTCTTCTTCTTCTTCTTCTTCTTCTTTGTATTCTTCTTCTTCTTCTTCTTCTTATTCTTCTTCTTTTTCTTGTACGTATTCTTCTCACTTCTTTATCTCTCTCTCTCTCTCTCTCTCTCTCTCTCTCTCTCTCTCTCTCTCTTTACTGCCCACCTTCTTCTTCTTCTTGGTCTTCTTTTTCTTCGTTTTCTATCTCTACTTTCCCCCCACTCCTTTTCTTCTTCTTCTTCTTCGTTTTCTTCTTCCATTCTTCTTCCTCTTCTTCTACTCTTCTTCTTTTTCTTCTTCTATTCTTCTTTTGTTCTTCTTTTCATCTTCTTTTTCTTCTTCCATTCTTAATTTTCTTCTTCTTCCCTTTCCTCTTCTTCTTCTTCTCTCTTCTCTTCTTCTTCTTCTTCTTCTTCTTCTTCTTCTTCTTCTTCTTCTTCTTCTTCTTCTTCTTCTTCTTCTTCTTTTTCTTCTTCTTCTTCTTCTACGTATTCTTCTCACTTCTTCATTTCTCTCTCTCTCTCTCTCTCTCTCTCTCTCTCTCTCTCTCTCTCTCTCTCTCTCTCTCTCTCTCTCTCTCTCTCTCTCTCTCTCTCTCTCTCTCTCTCTCTCTCTCTCTCTCTCTCTCTCTCTTCGGCTCTCTCTCTCTTGCAATCACCCGCAAGCGGGGTGAGTGGCAGCGTGCCTAATGAAGACAGCACCTTGCTATGACAGGTGATTCGGCTTTTACCGCTGCAAGAGCCGCCGGCGATAACGAACGCGCCGCATTTTCCCAAACTCGGAACAATTAATCCTGCGGCCAATTTTCCTGTCTCCTTTACATTTACATCATTCCCGCACACAGCCGCCACGCGAGTTCTCATGCTATAATCGATACCATCTGGAGAGAGAGGCAAAAAGAAAGAGAGAGAGAGAGAGAGAGAGAGAGAGAGAGAGAGAGAGAGAGAGAGAGAGAGAGAGAGAGAGAGAGAGAGAGAGAGAGAGAGAGAGAGAGGAGAGAGAGAGAGAGAGAGAAGAGAGAGAGAGAGAGAGAGAGAGAGAGAGAGAGAGAGAGAGAGAGAGAGAGAGAGAGAGAGAGAGAGAGAGAGAGAGAGAGAGAGGAGAGAGAGAGGGAGAGAGAGAGAGAGAGAGAGAGAGAGAGAGAGAGAGAGAGAGAGAGAGAGAGAGAGAGAGAGAGAGAGAGAGAGAGAGAGAGAGAGAGAGAGAGAGAGAGAGAGAGAGAGAGAGAGAGAGAGAGAGAGAGAGAGAACGAGAGAGAGAGAGAGAGAGAGAGAGAGAGAGAGAGAGAGAGAGAGAGAGAGAGAGAGAGAGAGAGAGAGAGAGAGAGAGAGAGAGAGAGAGAGAGAGAGAGAGAGAGAGAGAGAGAGAGAGAGGTGATGAGAGTGTAAGGATCGCTACGTTCGAATGAATTGACGAATTTAGAGAAAGTAAAAAGGGAAAAACAAGAGACACAGGGCTGAGTAGAAGCGGTTGGGATAGAGGAGCCGGCAAGAGTAAAAAGAGAGTAGAAGAGGTGGCAGAGGAAAAGAGCGAATGGGTAGGGCGCGGGGGGAGTACAAGACAAAAAGAGGAAGAGAGAGGTTAGAGAAAAGAGAACATGTCACAGGGGAAGAGAGGAAAGAGACACGGAGATAAAATCGAAATGGAATAATGTGGAAAGGAGAGAGATTGAGAGCAAGAAAGAGAGCGAGAAAGAGAGAAGAACCTGGTGAATATAAATTCGTAAGAACTGAGATGTGATAGAACGAGAGGAGGAAGATTACAGAAGAAAAGACGACTGGGAAATGAGAGAGAGATGAAGGGAGGGAAAGGTAGAGATAGGTGATGAGAGAGATGAGCTAGAGGAGAGGAAAGAGAAAAAAAGAGTAGAGAAAATGAGAGAAAGAGGAAGAAGAGATGAGGGCAGATTTTTGTTATCATTTGTCTGTCTGACTTTCATTTATTATTAGTTATATGTCAATTTATTATTATTTACTATTTGCCTGTTTGTTTATTATCTAACTATACCTATGCATTTATTTATGTATTTTATTTGTTATTTACATTATTATAGTTTTTATTTATTATTTTATTATTATTATGATTTTTTCGCATCCGACCTAGATATGGACCAAAAGGTCTCCTGTCGGCATGCTCCGCCTTTGTAATCCTTTGTAAGAGAGAAGGAAATATAGGGAGAGGGGAGATGAGAGAGAGGGATGCTGAGGAGAGACACGATGGAAAATCCGGGTTGAATTTCTTCAGATGGTGAATCACACATGAGGATATTTTCGTTATGTTAAATGACCATGCTGCTCTAAAACTGTTTTCTG
>NC_134815.1:43690537-43695537 GCF_046742065.1 Oratosquilla oratoria | reverse complement strand
GCACAAACAAGCAAAGACTACAATTGCTAGTGTTACCGCATTCTCAAACATAATTTCATAAACAAATAAACACGCGAGCTGACACTCGAACAGGAGCTGGTTTGCATAAACAATAGTTGATATACAAAAACTTTCAAATTCCTTGATTCGTGCGGTATTACCTGCCGCTTCTTGTGTTCGTGTTCATCTTTGATAAGGACGATGAGGTTGACTTTTTTATTAACTTGAATTGAAGAGAACGAGATACGCTTTGATTTTCTAGTTCTCAAAACACTCTATTAGACATTTTTTTTTTTTGAGTGACACCAGTATCATGACGCTTGCGAAATGTACCAAAAATAAAGACTTAAAATGAACTTAGTGGCGCTCTTGAGGCGTAATGTAATTAACACGCTCTACTTCCACGTGCATTTTATATTATTCGAAATACTTTACTAGGCTGCCTCATCCCCTGGGGGGTAGGTCGGTAACTCTGCAGTGAGACCTCAATGCTGATATCTTTTACTGTTATCTAACTGTAAGGAACTGTAGACAGTTGACGTTAATATATAAGATGAGGGACGTACGCCAGGAGGCGTTGAGTAGCTGAGGCCGAAGCCGTCAGTTTTGCGCTACCATGCGCTTTAGGGACTGTTGGGGCAGGTAACAATCACTGCTGGGAACCGGAGATGAGTGCGGGATTCGAACCCATAGATGAGCGAATGCGAGACCAGCAAGATTCTGACTACGCCACCAGCGTTCCAAGACAACTAGTGAGTACTTGTATCCAACATGTAAATAACCAAGAAACTACGTACTCGTACGTCCAAAGCAACACGCTTTTCTTGCAAAAATTTTGTTCCTGGAGACTGTGCAATTATCACCTCTTTTTATTCGAAACATAATACGAGAACTGAAAGAAGATTTTATCTGTTAAGTCTGGAAACTAATTCAAGTTTGCCTGGGAAAGTAGGAAAGAATATGGAACAGAATTAAGCCGAATTACCTGCAGATGGGAAGGTTCTTGAATTTACAGCTGTTTGCATACAGGAAGGTTATGATTCAGCGCAAACAGACAAACAAGTGAATAGATAATCAAATAGATACGTAAATAGATAGATAAATGAATAATTGAACAAAGAAGATAAGTAATAAATAAACAAAAATAAACATATAAATGAATAATTAATAGATAAAAAGATAAATACGTATAAATAAATAGATAATGAATTAATAGTAAATGAATAATGAAGAGATAACAAATAATCAATCAATAAATTGAAAAAATGTGGAGGAAGATAGATAGGTAAATTAATAATTGAATGAAATAGATAAGTAATAAATAAATAAAAATAAACATATATAAATAAATAATTAATAAACAAAAAGATAATTACGTATAAATAAATAGATAATGAGTTAATAGTAAATGAATAATAGAGATAGCAAATAATCAATTAATAAATTGAAAAAATGTGGAGGAAGATAGAATTAGGATTAATAAATTTACAATCTGTTCGGTCTAGTTTGAAGGTTTACTAGATTAATTTTCTTACATTAGATAAGGCAAAATCATGGCATTAAAGTCTTTAGGACTGTGACGTTATGTCTAAACTTGTGTTTTGGGCCACACACAAACAATTTTGTTTAAATGAAGACAAAGTTGGGTTTCAATCAACTCAGACGTAACTTAGTCCTGTTTTTCTTTTTCTTTTTTCACAGCTGTGTAAGACTGTCCTGTCCTAATCAAAACAAAACCAAAACATAAACATGCTGCCATAGTCAAGAAGTATTTTTTTCACATTATATGTTACTTAAGGTTATGTAATTCATTTAAGAAAATTACCTCTTTTTATGCTGAGTAACTTCAAACGCTACATTCAACAACAGCAACCCGCATCCCACAATAAATAAATAAATAAATAAATAAGTAAAAATAAAAAAGACTTAACACAAGAACCTGTGACTATCCCTTGACAACGGAAGATCCGCATATTCAGCCCTGACAGTCCCCTTTGGTATCTCACCCCCAGTTCAAGTGATTCCCATGATCAAAAGCACCAAGAAACGTTTTCTGGAAAAATGAAATCTTTTCCGACTTTGGGATTAATTAGCCCATTAAAGAGGAAAGACACTAAAGGTCACTAAAACCACATGAGTTTAGAAAAAAATATATAAATCTTTGGCTTTATTCAACGTCAATCCAAGTGCGTCTTCTCGTAAAAGAACATGATGAAGCAAAACTATGCAAAATCAGAGTTTGTATTCAAAACGTTTGCATCAAAAAGGAATATACATGAACCTACCCAGCCTTTCATCCCCTTCTCCTCTTCTACTTCCTACCCCTCCTCTTCCTACTACAACTACTACTACTACTACTACTACTACTACTACTACTACTACTACTACTACTACTACTACTACTACTACTACTACTACTACTACTACTACTACTACTACTACTACTACTACTACTACTACTACTACTACTATCTTTTTGTTTCTGTTAATCCTTCACAATTTTCCTCCTTTTCTTCCCCTTCTTCATTCTCCTCTTCCCCTTTTTCCTCTTCTTCCTCCTCTTCCTACTTTCCCTTTTTCTCCTTTTCTTTTTTATACTCCTCCCTTTACAATTCCTTAAACATAATTCTACCTCCCTCCTTTCATTGTCCTCCTCCTCCACATCCACTTCATTGTCATGGAGAAGGAAGTAGAAAATGAGGAGGATGAAGGGGCTGGATGGGTCAAAAGAAAACGGAGAAGGGGAACTGATGATTAAAATATTATATGGGGGTGACAAGTTTACATCTTCATATGATTTCATTCAGCTGTGGGTTGCCTCGAGACACGCCCTGGGTCTCCATTGAACGAGACACCCCATTTTGTCAAGAGTTAAATTTTCACGCGAAGAAGATCGTCTAATGCGGTGGTTCCTAAACTTTTTATGACAGAGTAACTTTGAGGTTTCGTACTATCGCCGCGTAAAACTTGGTTCCAGAAAAAAATCAATCAGATATAAATTTATTCATAAGCAGAGAACTGGCTGTGCCAGTGGGCCCCCACGCGACATATTTTTAGTTCTTGGAAACCAAGTAACCACCAACTGAAAATCACACAAATCCCCGAAAATGGTCGCTCATCACTTGTAAGCCCTCGAATACTACTTGTGGTCCGAGTACTACAGTTTAAGAACCACTGAGCTAATGAAATCTGGAACAGAAGATATGATATAAAATCACACAAATCCCCGAAAATGGTCGCTCACCACTTGTAAGACCCTCGCATATTACTTGTGGTCCGAGTACCACAGTTTAAAAACCACTGAGCTAATGAAAGCTGGAACAAAAGATATGATATAAAAACTATTTTATGTCAACTGTTCGGGTTTGTCTCCAGGTGAATAACATCGCATGGCAACAGTTTGAATAAATGGACAAGTGCCACCAAGTTTGGAAGGGGAGAGAGTCACCGAATAGTGGAGGAGGATGTACCAAGGGCAGAGGTTATGGAAATAAGCTTCTATGAGTCTCTTTTAGGCCCTGTTCACACTAACCGTTTGAACCACGTAGAAACCGCGGGAGGTACCATACAATCAAGGAAAAACTTTACGGTTGTGTGTGAATGCCTCCATTGACTTACAGTATAATTAAACCGGGACGGTTTAAACTGCTATTGTGAACAGGGACTATGTTAATGTACAGGGGCGTCTTCACCAAGGTCCCGGCAGAGCGAGAAACCGGCACGTTGCGACAATTTTCTAAACATAACCGAGAATATTGTCACACTAAATACCAACCATATTGCCACAATAAGTACCAACCAGACGACATACGAGCGACATATTGACAAAGAATATTTCCACGCTGAATATCAAACGGAATAGACATAAGGCTCCATGTTGTCATGACGCACATTCAACCCAGAAATAAGTGGAAAAGCTTTCACTTACCATGTAGTGAGTGGGACAAACTTAAGATTCTAGTGTTGGCACAACAGAATAACTATAGTTCTCATTGGGTTTCAATGAAGTTAAATTTAATATATTCCAACCTTTTAAGACAAAGAAAAACATCAGGATAAAAAAGACGTTACACATAAAGAAATTGGGTGATTTAAAATCAGTTGGACAAATGCATATGCAGTAATGCTTGTTAATGGGTAATTATGTTATCATGTTTGTTTATCTTTGTACTGTTAATTTTTCTCTTTTTATTCTTTTTCAATCGACCTCACTATAAACCGAGAGGTCACCATGATTTGCCATTACAATCCGTTGACAGAGAGAGATGTAGATAGATAGAAATAGAAAGAGAAAGAGAGATAGAGATAGATAGATAGATAGATAGTTAGATAGATATATAGATAGATAGATATATAGATAGATAGATAGATATATGTAGATAGATAGATAGAAAGAGAGAGAGAGAATATCACAATGAGAGAAAGGTTCACAGAAAGAAAAGAGAAGAAGACTAGAGGGAGAGAGACCAATATTATACGTGAATATGAATTTCCTTTTGAGGAACATTTGGTGGTGGGCTGGAGTTATTAAGATCAATTCACAAACTTACCTCCGAGGAAGGTGGAGAAGTCAAAGGCCGGCGGCCGTGTAGTGAAAATCCAGAATGGAGCAAATGCACTTGAGTTTCTAACGTTTCGACAAAGTCTATTTCAGAGAGAAAATGGTACAGGCAATTGGACATATGATGATTAAATACACATATAGCGAATCATCTGGCGGGTCGTCTTGGAATGGAATTCACTGATTGGTCTGTATGTGCCCCTGCGATAACTAATCCGGCCGAGGCGCGTGCTAGGATTACAAACTCTCCTCTATGAATAATTGTTATTGCTAAATTGATTTAAGCGGCTTCTATAGTTTTCATTGTCATTTTTTTCATACTAGTGTCAAATATCTTTACAATATTCTAATTGAATTAATGGCCGTGGTTTGTAGCATGTATTACTAACTAGTTTGATGTTCTGTGTTGTCTCATATCATTTTTGTGTTCATAGATTAT
>NC_134815.1:43645537-43658037 GCF_046742065.1 Oratosquilla oratoria | reverse complement strand
GGTGGTGGTAGTGGTAGTGATGGTTGTGTTGGTGGTGGGGGTAGTGGTGGTGGTAGTAGAGGTAGTGGTAGCTGTGGTGGTGGTGGTAGCGGTGGTAGTAAAGGTAGTGGTGGCAATGAAGGTAGATGTGGTGGAGATGATGTTGGTCGTGGAGGTGGTGGTAGTATTGGTGGTGGAGGGGTGGAGGTGTGGTGGTGGAGGTGGTGGTGGAGGCAGTGGGTGTCCAGGAAACCGAACTGGGACGGGGAATTGACAGCCAAGTCAATTTCCATTCCGGACCATTGCGTGTCCAGCTGCCGTTGCCAGAACACGGGGGGTCGTCATGTCCGGAGGCGCAATCTGTCACGTGGTCAGACCCATCGAGCTCAATCTTCACTATGGAGGACACCTCAGCCCTCCCTATTCCTACACTAATGTCATCGCTATTCTGTAGATCTCTGACTGTTCCTCCCAATTACAAACACATTTCTGCGAGTCCAACCAGAAACTCGTTTTCTTAATATTTGTCAACTGAACAACCTAAGCTTCTTAACTCATTATTCCCACGTTAATATCGCTACAGTTTCTAGGTTTCCATGTATTATTTCCAAATAGAAATGCGTATGTATGAACCCAAAATTTGTGCTTTCCTTCATAATAACTAATAACTTTAGCGGTGACATATTGCGAGAGCTACACAGCGTGCAAATGTGCCTTCCATTCAAATGGCAATGGAGGTCTGAGTTTCCCGTTTTCGTCTCCTCTTCACAATAAAAATTGTATTTCTATAAATCCTATCGAATATTTACCATTGCAATAGATTATGATATTAGAAATAATACTCATTATAAAAATGATCACTAATCGACGTCTCTCCCTTTCGAAGGACTACAGATTGAGATTGAAAGTCTAATACTTGTCTTAATATTGCTGAACTTGCTACAGTTTTCAAACAATTCTTCCCGATTAAAATCACATTTCTATGTATTCAACCACATACCTATTCTTATAAAGACAATTTTAGCGATGGCACTCCCGTGCTAACTGTCCGTGTTCCTATCCGACGTCCCTCCTACACAAAAAGCAGTGGAGTCTGAGTCCCACAGGCCAGTAATGCGTATCCGGAAGGTCCGAGGGCATTAAAATCACATTTCTATGTATTCCACCATATTCTTATAAAGACAATTTTAGCGATGGCACTCTCGTGCTAACTGACCGTGTTCCTATCCGACGTCCCTCCTACATAAAAAGCAGTGGAGTCTGAGACCCACAGGCCAGTAATGCGTATCCGGAAGGTCCGAGTACATTAAAATCACATTTCTATGTATTCCACCATATACCTATTCTTATAAAGACAGTTTTAGCGATGGCACTCTCGTGCTAACTGACCGTGTTCCTATCCGACGTCCTCCTACACAAAAAGCAGTGGAGTCTGAGACCCACAGGCCAGTAATGAGCATCCGGAAGGTCCGAGGACATTAATCCCGCGTATTGGCCTCAATCGACGGGGCTCCCCTTCGGAAGAAAGTGAAAACGGTGATCTTGGCGGAAGTAATGAGCCCCTTGGCGGCTGATCACAAGGCCCCGCGGCTCTAATGAAGACGGAAAACCTCCCAGATATCTTGATCGCATGACTAAGGGCGTCAGTTTTCGGCCAAGTCCTCCTGAACGGGTCCCACCCGCCCCCACCTCCACCACCACCACCACCGGGAGGTGGGTGTTGAGTGGGCGGAAGACTCGGGGTCTGGCTTCGGCAAGTCCTGGCTTTCCAGAATCTCTCGGTAGGCTTTCGGACACATTCAAGGACAGAGAAGGGAAAGGTTGAAACGCAAAAGGGTCCGAAAAGGGCAGACAAAGAGAAAGGAGAAGGAAGAAGGAAAAGAAGAAATGAGATGAGAACAGGACTAAAGTCGAGAGAAAGGCAGGGAATAAAGGGTGGTAGGCTTTCGGACACATTCAAGGACAGAGAAGGGAAAGGTTGAAACGCAAAAGGGTCCGAAAAGGGCAGACAAAGAGAAAGGAGAAGGAAGAAGGAAAAGAAGAAATGAGATGAGAACAGGACTAAAGTCGAGAGAAAGGCAGGGAATAAAGGGTGGATTAACAATTTGCACGGCAAGGATGGAGAGGAAGGGCAGAAAGGAGAGAGAAGAAGGGAGAGAAGAAATGAGAATGAGAGGGGGAAGAGGAAATAAAAGAAAAGAAAAATGTATAAGGAGGAGGAAGGAAAAGGGGGACAGAGCGAATGAAGACATCGGTTGATCAATAAACAAGGGATAAGAAGAGCTGGTCATTATCTCCGACAGTTTACCAGCGCTTCTATGATCATAGAGGGTAGGAGATAGCGCTGGGGGAAGTAGACAGATGAATGGACGTCGTATTGGGACAATAAGAACATGGAGAGTAGAGATAGAAAATAGACCAGAATTTGACGATAACTAGCTAACTTCAAATGTCACCACCTCTATGTTATAAATAGTTAGACCAAAATTTTCTGTACTAAGTATAGGTTAGCTCAGTCTATGATTGGTCGAGTTGAACACGCCACTAGGTTTGCACTACTGTAGTTCTGGATGATACAGATTTGGTCTCTCATACTTTACTTCCACTGTTATATCAATTTTACTGGCCTGGTTTCAATTAGGTATGATTTGTTGTTAAAAGCCTAATAGATGGTCTGAATTCACGCCCGCTTGTAGTTTATGATCATGGTTACGTCTCTTTCTCTTGCTCTCTCTCTCTCTCTCTCTCTCTCTCTGTCTGTCTGTCTTACTATCCCCTTTTCTCTCTTGCTTTCTCTCTCTCTCCCTCTTGCTCTCTCTCTCCCTTATTCTCTTTCTCTTTCTCTCTCTCTCTCTCTCTCTCTCCCACTCAATGTCAAATGTGCCTGCCATTTGGTTGGCTTGGCTGAAGTCTAAAGCAATTAGTCTTCTAGCTTAAAGGGAGTCCATCTTAGGTTATGAGGCTTGAAATGAAATGATTATCATCATATTAAAAGACGGCCAATTCATTTGAAACTTAATTTGCAGTGATTTACTGTAAAGACCTTTTTAAATTTCCCCAAGCTCATGCTCTAGAAAGGACACTCTAGATATATTGGATCAGCATAGGAATGGTTCCGAAGCTAGAAAGGATACGACTATCTCAATTTAATTTCTAAACTACTTTTCCTCGACTACGAAAGCAATTTTGTTCATGAGTTTAGTTATGGAAAGGTTTCTGACTGGAAGACCTTAACGTTATAAGCAGGGAAGCATTAGTAGATAAGGTGGAAATTAAAACAAAAGATGATCATACATTTACTTCTCCTTTTCTTAAGCATCAGGCTTAGGAATTCTAATACTCTTTTGCAAAGTGGGAAGCAGATCAATGAATCGGCTGGGACTTCCAGGAAATCAGGGCCTGGAAGTTTGTAAACTCATGGAAAGCTTCTGGAAAGTCGTAGCAATGATGTAATGTCATTCGATAAAGGGAGAGATTCATGGCGCGCACTTTATTTTCAGACATTAATCCCGGTGAAACGTATTACATGTCTGACGGAATGCACACAAATGAAAATAGACATGCAGACTCTAAAAGGTTGGTGGTAATTTCAGGAGCAGAAATATCGCCTCTATGTAACTTCGCAATACGGGTCATTTTTGTTTCTTTTACATTTTTGTGTAACCTTTCCTCTCATTTAGGACCATCGATTATGCAGCGAATGTTATGTCAGTCACTTTTTTTTCGCTTTCATTTTTTTTTTTTTTTTTTAGCTTTTTATTGATGCTGACCCTCCCAAAGCCATTTATTATGGACACTTTTCTTACCACAGCACTCTTGCATACAATCATCAAACGAATTTGCCTGGAAAAAAAAATCTATGAACCACGTCACTGTAACGAAAGGGGTAATCGAAAGGCTTCCAGGACAAGTTACCAGGTCCATTATCAGCTGACTGGAATCATGTGGACTATCGAAGAAAAATGAATAGATAAATAAATAAATTGATAAATACGGGAAGTGAGCCCTTTATCATATTAACATATTTTAAAGACTTTATTCTGGTTAAGAATCAAAGACTAATCAACATTTTGTAGATGAAAATGGCACCTTCACTTATGACTACTGTTTTATATAACTCTTTCTTATTGTGCATACATAAAAAGTGTACTTCATCAGATATTGTATATATTATATATTGCATGGATTATTCACTAGATATTGTATGTAATATATATTATATGTATTATACATTGAATATTACGTTAAAGAATATCAACCCCTCAAGAACCTCTTGAGTACTTCAGACTCTATCAAGCGTAATAATATCATATATTCAATGCCTCGATTCCTTTGTTTGATTAATTTTTAATCTGGTAACAATATCTTTAGCAATAATGAAGAGAAAAAATTATCAACTGGATATGATAATATTATATTGATACCCCCTCGTATAAGATATCAAACAGAATTCTGAAAAAGTATTATGAGCTTTGATGAAGCACACTTACATACAGCCCCATAAACATAATTAATGTATGTATACATATATGCATCTTTCATAATTATTTGTATATGTATATGTATATGTATATATATGTATATGAAAATCCATGTGAACAAGTTGTATAGACACGGTAAAGGAAACATGGACTGGAGGTGAAGCTTTATTCCTGACGTTTCGTCTAACGACTTTCTCAAAGGAATAAAGCTTCACCTCCAGTCCATGTTTCCTTTACCGTGTCTATACAACATATGTATGTATATATATATGTATGTATATATATATGCATATATATGTATATATATATGTATATATGTATACATATATGTATATGTATATATATATACATACAAACATATATATATATATATATATATATATATATATATATATATATAAACATAAATATATATGTATATATATATGTAAATATGTATATATATACTCTATATATATATATATATATATATATATATACACACTCACACACACACACACACACACACACACACACACACACATATATATATATATATATTTATATACATATATATATATATATATATATATATATATATATATATATATATATATATATATATTTATATATATTGTACATGTATGAGAGACAGAGGGAAAACACACAAATAGAAGTAGAGTATATTATTGACAATTGATACTTATAACTAAGATTCTCAATCTATTTATAGCACATATCATTCTAACCGACACAGATTGGAGAGACATAAAACTAAATGAATATGAATGCTTTCAGTGGAACTGATGAACGATAATGAATATTAAAAAAGTTTCGCGGCTTAGTGATCATATACTTCATTAAAGTAAGATGAAGAGGTACGGGAAGAAAAGCAAGAGAATATGATGAAAAAGAAGACAATGAAGAAGAAACGTCAGAGGAAAATGCTGAAAAAGAAGAGTTAGAGGAAGAAGCAAAATGGATATAGGATAAAGAAGGAGAACGAGAAAAGAAGAAAAAAAAAACACCTGGCGTCAAATAGGGTAAGCATACAAACGAAGTTATTCAAAATAGTTCCTATCCACTTAGACTCGAAGCATTAGTCCTCAACTGAATCAGACGGGACGTCGACAGAGAGAATAAAACATGGAGGTAGAGTTAGGTCGATATCACCCTAAAGCCTCTTGCAGCAAAACCCTTGAGTTGCACTTTCATAACCCGCTGGATGCAGTCGAAGATAAAAGCCATCACTGTGCTCTCGGCAACTGCTCGCTGACACTCAGGAGATTGTCAGCTTTCGAGGGAGAAGAGACGAAGAACCCGAAACCAGTTTCCGAATCTCCTCTTCATCTGACTAGAACGACGGTTCCAAGAGAATTCTCCGGAGGTTTCTGAGAGTCAGCGAGGTCCTAGTCGATACCAGAGAGAAGCAGGTTGATTTCTATACAGACAACTCCTCCTCCTCCTCTTCCTCCTCCTCCTCCTCCTCCTCCTCCTCCTCTTCCTCCTTCTCTTCCTTCTCCTCTCTATCCTGTTCCTTCTCCTCCTCCTCCTTTTCCTCCTCCTCCTCCTCCTCCTCCTCCTCCTCCTCCTCCTTCTCCTCCTCCTTTTCCTCCTTCTCCTTCTCCTCCTCTTCATCTTCCTCCTCCTACTCCTTCTCCTCCTCCTCTTCCTCCTTCTTCCCCTCCTCTTCCTACTTATCTTCCTCCGTCTTTACCTCCTCCTTTTCCTTCTCCTCCCCCTCCTCTTCATCCACCTCTCCTCCTCCTTCCCATCCTCCTCTTCCTCCTTCTTCCCCTCCTCTTCCTACTTCTCCTCCTCCTCTTCCTTAACTCTTGGCTGGAATAGCTCTCGAGGCAACGAGGGGCTCTCAATGGCTGGCAAAGACCCTTCCATCAGAAATGTTTCTTTCTGTTTTCTTTTTTTTTCATGTAGCCATATCCGAGTGTTTCTTTTGGGACGATATCGCACTAAGAGCTTGGGTTAGGACAATTCTGTTTCTTCATGCTACTATATGTTCTGCAGTTCCATTATTATTTCTTATTGTTTTATGTTTTTCTTTATGTTTTTTTTTTGCGTGCGTGTGTGGGCATGTGTGTGTGTGTGTGTGTATCTGTGTGCGTGTGTGTGTTTGGGTGTGTGTATGCATGTGTGTATGCATATATTGATGTGTATGTACTATATGGATGGTTATGTGTAATTATGTATGTATATATAGATGTACGCATGCAGGTATGTATGTATATATGTATTTATGTAAGTACGTACGTATGCATGAATGTATGTATGTATGTACGTATGTATGTATGTATGTATGTATGTATGTATGTATGTATGTATGTATGTATGTATGTATGTATGTATGTATGTATGTATGTATGTATGTATGTATGTATGTATGTATGTATGTATGTATGTATGTATGTATGTATGTATGTATGTATGTATGCATGTATGTATGCATATATGTGCAAAAGTACCTATGTAGGTAGGTCATTAGAAAAGTATGTTTAGGATGTTCTTAGTCCCAGTCAAAAACCTAGTGCTAAGGAACAGGATAAGCCTAATAGATTAATTAATGATCTACAGCATGCTATGCAGTGAGCACTGAAACTTTCGGCCGTTCTAAGAAAATAATAGATAACTTTATGGATAGGAATGATAGGTGGTAATGGACATGGGACTGCCTAGTGTAGGCCTTATGGCCCCTAGCCGTCTCTTTCATTACTATGTTCTTGTGTAATATTTATGCCCTGAACACGAAAGTCCACATCACAGAAAAATGAAGACATATCTGATAACATTTCACCCTTCGTTTCCGGGCAAATTGCATGTTGCGTAATCAAATCCACGTATTCCTGCACAGATGTTTCGTCTGCCTTTGACAGAGCGGAGCAGCTGCGTGGAATGAAAGTCTGGCATCCGCGTTTTACTCGTGAGCAACTTCCTGGTTCAGAGCAACATCACCGTAAGATTCTGAAAAATTTATGCCTTGTGACGTTGTGTGCATGTGTCTAGAAGCGTGACGTACTAGCATGAAGAAGGCGAAGAGTCTACGTCAGGGGACGCGTAACTGTGGCCAAAGCTATCACCTTTGCCCTGTGTGCTTGGGAATCGGAGAGGGGTGAAGGATTCGAACCTACAACTAAGCGAATGTGAGACAAACTTGTTTTCCATTACGCCACCATGTATGAGTATTTCGATATACTTACTTTGGATGTAAGCTCTTGGAATTTCTAAAGTAATTTGAGGAACTTTCGAACCCTGTTGGATTTCTCCTAAGCTCTATTATGAAGTATACACACACATTATATGTGAGCCTGTGTTTCTTAAATATCTATCTAAATCTCACAGTTCCTCTTATCTCTCACCTATCAACACGACATCAACTTTCTTTGCCTTGCACTGACTTGCAATTGTTTTATCACTCTATTCAGTAACTTTTGTATATCTACAGCGGGGTTCTAGGACAACTGCCCCCGGGACAATTACCCCCCGGGACAATTGCCCCCCGACAACTGCCCCCGGGACAGTAATTACGTAATTGGCAACCAATTCCAGGGCAATTGTCGGGGTAGTTGTCGGGGGCAGTTGTCCTACGGGGGCAGTTGTCCTACGGGGGCAATTGTCCCGGGGGCAGTTGTCCCGGGGGCAGTTGTCCTGATACCCTACAGCGGACAACAAATACCGCTGTCCCAGCTCCGTCTTCTACATAAACACCATGTATGACTTCCTGTTCTCCTACGATCTCATCGTCGCAACGAACAGTTTCCCTTCCACTTTCTATTCCTTCAGTATTCAGTACACCACTTTTCTACTCGAGTATAGTCAGAGACTTCAATGCCAAAAAGGGGAAGAACATGGCAGCGGGTGAAGCAATCTTTGGGAAGTTTGGAACAGGTGAGTTGTGATACTTATCAGTTTTGTACAGACCGTTAATTTCAATTACACATCGTTGGTTCAAACACACACACACATATATACATATATACATATATATATGTGTATGTATATATATATATATATATATATATATATATATATATATATATATATATATATATATATATATATATATATATATATATATATATATATATGTGTGTGTGTGTGTGTGTGTGTGTGTGTGTGTGTGTGTGTGTGTGTGTGTGTGTGTGTGTGTGTGTGTGTGTGTGTGTGTGTGTGTGTGTGCGTGTGTGTGTGTGTGTGTGTGTGTGTGTGTGTGTGTGTGTGTGTGTGTGTGTGTGTGTGTGTGTGTGTGTGTGTGTGTGTGTGTGTGTGTGTTCACGCATGTGTGTGCGCGCACGTATGTTTTACTCAACTAAAATTACTTAAAAATCACATTGGACCTGTGCATTGCAGTGGGATGCATACGGAAGGGATACTCAAGCCGGGACTATTGGAAACAAAAGGGCATCTAAAAATAGGACCAGTCACGATCCTCGCGGCCTCCACCCTTGGCTGGCCTCTGCTGGCGTGCCCTTAACGACCGCCGTTCGTCATCACTCCCGGAGGGGAATTGCTCGAACTAAATTATAGCTTGTTTGGAGTCGAAGGGGGCATCGATGTGCCCTTGAGAGCTGGGAAGACTTTTTGAGCACGAGTATCTTCACCATGACCATAAGGATATCATTTAAGTCACCATAGGTGTATCAATTAGAATAAATGAATCATAAGGATATCGTTTGAGTCACCATAGGTGTATCCCTTAGAATAGATGAATCATAAGGATATCATTTGAGTCATAAATGAATCATAAGGATATCATTTGAGTCACCATAGTTGTATCCCTTAGAATAAATGAATCATAAGGATATCATTTGAGTCATAAATGAATCATAAGGATATCATTTGAGTCACCATAGTTGTATCCCTTAGAATAAATGAATCATAAGGATATCGTTTGAGTCACCATAGGTGCATCAATTAGAATAAATGAATCATAAGGATATCATTTGAGTCACCATAGGTGTATCCCTTAGAATAAATTAATCATAAAGATATCATTTGAGTCACCATAGGTGTATCCCTTAGAATAGATTAATCATAAGGGTATCATTTGAGTCACCATAGGTGTATCCCTTAGAATAAATTAATCATAAGGATATCATTTGAGTCAACATAGGTGTATCCCTTAGAATAAATGAATCATAAAGATATCATTTGAGTCACCATAGGTGTATCCCTTAGAATAAATGAATCATAAGGATATCATTTGAGCCACCATAGGTGTATACCTTAGAATAAATGAATCATAAGGATATCATTTGAGTCACCATAGGTGTATCCCTTAGAATAGATTAATCATAAGGATATCGTTTGAGTCACCATAGATGTATCAATTAGAATAAATGAATCATAAAGATATCATTTGGGTCACCATAGGCGTATCCTTTAGAATAAATGAATTATTCTGTATCTTTTTATTATAAATCTGAATGTTCACATATAAGTTTTTCGTTCCTATGAGTGACAAAAATATATATAAGAATGCCCTCTCTGTGTCCAAACGACATGGGTGAATATCATATTTTTTGACGAATATCTCTACTTTGGAGAAATACCTAAACAAATAAAAACCAGGAAATCATTCACCGATATTTATTTACCCTGGAATTATGATACTTTATATAGGTATGAAAGTGTGTTTGAGGATACTAATAACTATGGATAAGTTAAAAAAAAAAAGTTATTCAAGAAAAGGTAGAGCTTTGGGACAGGTCGTATACAGACAAATTCCCTGAATGAATTGAAACACTAAGAGCCAGTATGGAAGCACAATTCTCGAGAATGGTAAGGAGAGTTCCACCACTACAATAATCTCCTTACTATTAAGGGCAGATAGAACAGGGATTCTTATTATGAAAATCATATCATAGACCTATATGAGTCATTAGGTAGAGGAGAAAGAATTACCATGGACAATGTCCAGGGTGAACTTTTTGGCACAAATTTGAGCAAAGCGTTCAGTTTCCTTGAGCTACGAGACAGCAACGTCATGGAGAAGAGGGAATAAACACAAGAATAGAAATTTGCCGAAGACGTCTTTGGCCAGGTGCCAGAGGACGTAAAAAGAGTCAGAAAAATATGATTCGGACAGTTTCTGTTTATATAGGAGGCTGTCAAAGAGGAAGTATTTCTTCGTGTGATTTCAGCCGGGAGTATGAGATAAAGTTTTAGTCTTCTATATCTAATATGGTAAGAGATATGCCCTGTCAATTCAAAACCCCACGTCGCAGATGGCGCTCGTCTGATGCCTATAAGTTTAAACAGTCTTTTCCTTGTAAAGATTCTTCCAATGATGGTCGTCTCAAGACTCCACACAACATTACTCCTAAGTCTTCACCGGTCCAGAAGACTTTCAGTATTAAGATCAAAATTTTGACTCAAAGATTCTTGAAAAGAAAGGGTTTTTGAATGATAAAAAAGTTTACAAGGGTGCTGCACACAACCTTTCGTTTATAAAAATAAAAAATTCAACTCAAGGGCTACTCGGAGATACTCTTAGACAATCTAGCTTAGAAAGATAAAAAGGGTTTCTAGTGGTGCCTCACAGATGCCTTTCCAATATAAGAACCAAAATTTAACCTTAAAGAATGCCTGAGTGTCCTCTTGAAGAAAGAGGTTTTTGAAAGATTCGTACGTTTGAGACCCAAAGGGCTCCCCTACGTCAAACGATCTGGTACAGAAGAGTAGAAAAATCAAAATACCCAGTGGAGCCTAAAGAATGAAGCGAAGTAGAGTCAACAGGGTGCCTCTCTGTGAAAAAGCATGATAAAAATTATTTTTTCAAACATCAATATCTGGGTTTCACAAAAAAAAAAAAAAAAATAGACAAAAGAAAAAATATAAACAAATATTGTTGAGCTTTAAGAATGAAAACTTATGAAAACACTCATACACACACACACACACGCACACACACACACACAAGTAGATTCAACAGTATGCCTCTCTGTGAAAAAGCATAATAAAAAATATTTTTTCAAGCATCAATATCTGGATTTCAAAAAAGAAAAAAAAACTAAAGAAATATAAAAAGTATTGTTGTGCTTTAATTAAGAATGAAACCTTATGAAGACACTCATATACACACACACACACGCACACACATACACAAGTAGAGTGAACAGTGTGCCTCTCTGTGAAAAAGCATAATCAAAATTATTTTTTCAAGCATCAATATCGTTTTATTAAGAGAAAAAAAATAGACAAAATAAAAAATATAAACAGATATTGTTGTGCCTACAGAATGAAAACTCATGAAGACACTCATACTCACACACATACGCACATACACGCACACACACACACACACACACACACACACACACACACACACACACACACACACACACACACACACACACACACACACACACACACATACACACACACACACACACACACACACACACACATACACACACACACACACACACACACACACACACACACACACACACACACACACACACACACACACACACACACACACACACACACACACACACACACACACACACACACACACACACACACACACACACACACACACACACACACACACACACACACACACACACACACACACACACACACACACACACACACACACACACACACACACACACACACACAAACAATATTTGTATATGTATATGTATATATATGTGTATATATATGTATATGTACAGTATATGTATATATATAAATACATATATATATATACATATATATATATATATATATATATATATGTATATATGTATGTATGTATATATGTATGTATGTATGTATGTATGTATGTATCTATGTATGTATGTATGTATGTATGTATGTATGTATGCATGTATGTATGTATGTATGTATGTATGTATGTATATATATGCCATCACTTTTTCTATCAATAAAATACCACGGCTGTTATTCCATCTCACAGAAGGCATGAAATAATTTGATAATATGGAAGCATAAGAAGGCTTTTACACCTAATGGAGGACGAAGCAAAAATAGTGTTTTGCAATGATCAAGCAATAAGGCTCTCCTGAGAGAGCTTTC
>NC_134815.1:43635537-43640537 GCF_046742065.1 Oratosquilla oratoria | reverse complement strand
TTACTTACTTACTAAATAACTAACCAAGGTATTATTCACTTATCTATCTATTTACTTATTTATGTATTTATTTATGTATTATTAATCATATCTATCTATTCAATTATGAATTTTTTCATATATATTTTTTCCACCGTATGTCACTATGGGCAGAATAATCCCATATCTGTCTTTTGCATCATCTATGTAATTCACTGCTTCTCTCCTAAGCTGAGTCATATTCAGAAATATCTCAAACCTTTCGATGATTCTCTGGCCTTTAAAAAATTATAAAAAGAAAGTGTCAGTAAGGGACAGGGTATAGAAAATATTGATTGTGTGTTTATGTAACCTATTTATAACATTTATGTGTTGAGTGTATCTGGATGATATAGAATCTTCGTCTATTCAATAACAAGGTGAAAAACAAAGTGATTTCTATCTAATTTTTTATGAAACATGTGTCTTGGAAGGTTTTGATTCCTAGCCTCAACTCTTTAATTTGATTTTGTCATTATTACCACTTTTTTATTTCTGTTTTGATTACAAACATTTGTTGGCGTCTTTACGTTTTTTTGGAAAAAAAAGAAGAAAACCCGAATACTGAAGACTTCCGAATTTCAGAAATTCCCAGTAAAGACAACCATCAACACAGGTTTGATTTTGAAAGACGGCCGAAGATCTTCAGGTGATTGGAGGGGGGGGAGGGAAGTGGAGGGAGGAGGAGGAGGAGGAGGAGGAGGAGGGGGGGCGTCACTGTAATGAAGGAGATAAACAATTTGATCTTGCCTCACCCAGGAGAACCTACTCAGGCGTGACCTTCCAACCATTACCCCTGGACGGCCTAGCACACGCCACCCTCCCCACCATCAATTATTTTCTTCAGACATTCTCTCTCTCTCTCTCTCTCTCTCTCTCTCTCTCTCTCTCTCTCTCTCTCTCTCTCTCTCTCTCTCTCTCCCTCTCTCTGTCTCTCTCGCCAGTAAATGTTCTTTTTCACTAAACTCGTTACGTAATATATTTATATTATTCACTGTCGCTACAACCAAGGAGCGCCATCGTCACTAAAAAAGAGATAAATAGGTAGATAGATATATGTATAGATAGATAGATAGATAGATAGATAGATAGATAGATAGATAGATAGATAGATAGATAGATAGATAGATAGATAGATATATGGATAGATAGATAGATAGATTGAGAGATAGATTGGTAGACAGACAGATATATAGATAGATAGACAGATAGATAAAGACATATATATATGTATATATATATATATACATTTATATATATGTATATATATTTATATATACATATATATATATATATATATATATACATATATATATATATATATATATATATATATATATATATATATATATATAGAGAGAGAGAGAGAGAGAGAGAGAGAGAGAGAGAGATGTCGATCTCTTAAAACATATCTCTAATATCCCATCTGGGCCTAATATCCTATTTACTTATTCATCTATCTCTTTATCTATTTATCATTACCATTTCTTACTTTTGTCTGAAAGTCTTCTATGAAAAAAATCTGCATCCTTGTTTACACCTTCGTTATGATCACCTTTTCTAGATCTTTATTTTAATTAATGCCAAGCATTCTATTCTTTTTTGAAAAATTAATTTTATTATTTCTTTTGGAAGGAGTCGACAGAAAAATAGAGCTAAATATCATAAACAAGGCGTTTACACCAGATGCCCCTTACCTCCAGCCAGAGCTGTCACCTTTGCCCTGTCTACCTGGGGAGCTAGACCAAGTGGTATATTAGAATTAAATCAAAGCATGAACGAAAACCAATGGCGATCCAGGAAGCCAAACAGTATTCAGTATCATTACGTAAATATCTTTTTTCCATCCCCCCTTCTTTTTTCCACACACCCCCTTCTCCTCCTCCTCTCCTCCTCCTCCTCCTCCTCCTCCTCTTCCTTCCCCCCTTCTTCTTTTCTCTCCCCGTTCCCTCCTTTCCCCTTATTTAATCTCAAGCATATGTATCTCAACTTGTACTTGAAAAAGCTGTAATAAGCGAAACGTCGTACAAATAAAGGCTCCGTCCTCATATGGTGTTTAACTCGTCAACCACGTAAATATCTATCTCCACACCAATCGGCCTCTTCCTTCTTATAAGGGGGGTAGCCAGCCAAAGTATGCATATTCTCTCACCCTTCACCCATTTCCCTTTAAATTTATCTTTTTGATAAATACTAAATGGGTTATCACATTGAGCTATTTTTCCTTCAACCTCTGATTAATCGGCGGTACAACCCACCTCCAGAAATTTTACCGCCGTAAGATCACTATGGTAAACTGTTTTGCTTTTTCACCAAAAATATATATAGAACGTCATTTAATATGCTGAAGGAAAATTCTTTTCCTCCAGCATAACTCACTCCAACAGTCGGAGGAAAAATAGCCCAGTGTGATAACGTCTTAAGAAAAAAAAAATAAGAATTTTTTTCTTATTTCGAAAGTCTTCGTTGAGACGCCCCCTCATCGTCGACCTATCACGGCCCAGCTGCTAATCATGTCAAGGCGGCCAATCACGACTCAAGAGCTAATCATTCCCGTCGTTTCTCTCCTTTGTACCTCGTTCACAATCTCGCCTTTCTCCTCTTGTGTTAAAAAAAATCACAAGTAAGCGCTAATCACCACAAATATTCTTTTTATCATGTCCTTATCTCTTCGATATAATTGAATTTCCATTAACGAATGAAATCAGTATCACTATGTGTGTGTGTGTGTGTGTGTGTGTGTGTGTGTGTGTGTGTGTGTGTGTGTGTGTGTGTGTGTGTGTGTGTGTGTCTAAAGATAGTTAACAACACTATTGACCAGGTGTGTTCGATTTCAATAGTGATACAAATAGGTATAACGATTTTAAGGACCTACTTGCTGAGCTCCTGAAAAGATTCTACGAAGTAGTCTGGTGACAGGATAACAGCCTTGGCGGTAGGGTCGTTACAGCTAAGAAAAATGACCTTAATCATTCAAGGGGACGAGACTTCCCAGAAAGGTACTTGGGTAGGTCTCATAAATCGTATCTGGAAATAGGTATGGATCGGGTGTCTGCCTGAGAGTGTGCGCAATGCGGTCCCTGATTGTATACGTAAAAGCCGCGTTCTCAGTGACCCTGCTCGGATGTCGGAGTCTCTACCTACTTCTTATGCAAAAAAATGTCCAGAATTCGAGAGCGACCTTCCCCGAAGTCGTAGTTCCTCTTTCTGATCTCCGGCCACGAAAGTGGAGGTTCTTACATTTACTAACATGTCCTCTCTCACCTTATATACTTGAACCAACATACACGTGCCAAACAATTTATATCATTGCCATGATTAAAAACGAATCAATGAATAATCAAATATTGGTTTCAAAGGTAATTATTCACCTCTTCAAACATGTCAAGTTAATATCAAGAATTCTAAAATATCATTATTTCAGTACAGAAAAGAAATAATGACAATAAAAGTACACACAAATATAAAATTCGACAAGGCACCACTGCTAAGGAATCTGGATGAATAAAAAGTTCAAAAGCCAAGAGGAAGGTAAACTTCCCTTGATAACTTTTATACTTATAATAATCCATGTTTATTCGTAAAGTTATCTACTTATCTCTGTTTTAGTTATTTATATATATATATTTTTATTTTGGAATAGCCTCATTACAGGCTTACGCTAGTATCGTCATCAGAAGCGTGTTGGTCTCGCTTTTGCTTAGTTGTGGGTTCGAATCCCGCACTCTTCTCCGATTTCCAGCAGTGACTTTTTGTAACTTACCCCTACAATCTCCAAAGCGCATAATAGGGAAGAGGTGACGGCTTCGGCCGCAACTACTCAACGCCTTCTGGCATAGGCTCCTTACCTTCTCGCTATAGGCCAGTGTGTCTCTATATGTTTTACTTTGCCAATGTATCACGCTATGAAGACAAGACCCTCAAACTCGCGCCAGTTCGACTTCGCCCTCGAGTTCGTGAGCTCTCCTTCTCGACGAGGTCATCCTGGACATTGAGGTAATCCTTCGGGGGTAATCCTCAACACATAAGCCTTAATCTTTGAAGAATAATCCTGGGCGCCTCTGACCACTTCGCTTGATCCATCCGATGGTCTCTAGATCCTTTGATCTCTTGATCCCTTGATCCCTTGATCCCTTACCCTACACCATCACCTCACCCGAATCCTTCGGTGCAAGGGTCACGTCTTGTCTGAATAAAATCAAGAGGTGGTAAGCAGAACAGTGTAATGGGGCTTACAGGATCCTCCGGGGCATGTTTTTAATGAAAGATTGTGTCTCGTCTACAACAACTGCAAATTAACGGGAACTCAAAGAGGAATTCCGATCACTTTTAACTTCTACGATATTTTGTTTCTGTCATCCTCCTGAAAAAAAAAACTCTGTGTTTCCAACTCTTCAACGTGATATTTTTGTCTCCATGTATGGCGTTGATTACCGGTTACGATTTTTTTTTTTTTTTTACAAAACCACTTGCTTATTTATCTATCTATTCACCTATTAATTTATCTATTCTTTATTTACCTTTTTATCTACTAATCAATCTATTTTTCCAGTCTGTTTCACCTTATTTTCCTTGTGTGTATAATACTGTATTTCTCTCTTTTTGGGAACAGTAGCCGAAGAGTTAAGGCATTAATGTCCGGAGGCGAGAAGCCAATTGTAGGGGTTTAGATTCACTAAGCGGTGCATGAATCTCATTAAGGTACCATGCATAGCCATCTCGCAGATCCTCGAAGTCTTATTTCAAAATAGGATACTTGATTTTTTCCACAGTTGCCTTTTTATTACCCTCATTCCTTATAATAACTGAAAGGAATATGTATGGCAGCAGAAGGTCTCAATATTGACATCGATAAGACCAAGATCTGTCCCCACGTTAAAATCGTCACGACTGTAAGGAAAAATAAAACCTATAATAGAAAACAAATAAGAAAGTATCATTGAAGAAATTTAGAAAAGAAATAAAGTCAAATTAAATCGATA
>NC_134815.1:43600537-43613037 GCF_046742065.1 Oratosquilla oratoria | reverse complement strand
CCTTTTATCATCTTTGTTTAATTTTCTTCATCTCAGATAACTTCGACGTTATCTCTCGACGTTGCTTCCTACTAACTGCTTCCTATCGCGATTTGGATAAGGTTGACCTATTTTTGGACAAATTTAGGCTTAAGAAAGTAATAGGCGTGAACTAGTTAACCAATACAGTGGTTAACGAATTTAATAGACTTATAAAAAACATATAGTAAAGTCCTGAAACAACTGGTTGTTTTAAGAAAAGATTAGGAGGCTTTGTGGGTAGGGAAGACAGGTAGTAATGGGACTGCTTAGTGTAGGCTTTATGGTCTCTTGCAGTCTCCTTTATTCTTATATTCCCTCCTTCACTCCCTTCTCTTCTTCATCCTCCTTCTCTTTTCCACCCTCCATCTCCTTTTGCTCTCTCTCCATCTCCTCTTTTCCTTCTCATCCTTCTACCACAACTGGTCCAGCTTATCCTTCTCCCAATCCTCTTCCTCCTCCTCCTCGTCTTCCTTCTTCTCATTCTCTTCTAATCCTTTCCCTCTCCTGTTCCCCTCATGTTCTCCTCCTCTCTCCTCTCCCCTTCGTTCTCTTTCCCTCTCCTGTTCCCCTCATGTTCTCCTCCCCTCTCCTCTCCCCTTCGTTCTCTTTCCCTCTCCTCGTCTTCCTTGTTCTCATCCCCACTGTCCCCCATGTGTTTGTTACTAACGAACGCAGCGGATCCTTGGGTGACGTCATTCCCAACCCGCGACATCTAAAGAACTTTTTCTATTTCTATATATGTTCATATGTATATACATTCATGTGTGCATGTGTATATGTGTACAAAAGATTCATGTGCACATTTGTTTATGTGTATTTGTATGTTTATATGTATATTTGTACATATGAATGCATGTACATATATGTATATATGCATGTATGTACATATGTACAGTATATATGTATAGGTGCATATATGTAGACATGTATATATGTATATGTTTACATATATGTATGTATATACATTGTATACTGTATATATGTACATATGTACGTGTAAATGTACATATGTACGAACGTATATGTATATACAATATATACTGTATATATGTACACATGTACCTGTAAATGTATATATGTACGAACGTATATTCGTTAATTTCAATAATTCCCTTCAGTCCAACCCCGTAGGTACATTCCAAATTGCACAAAACCTTTATAATGACCCCGCCCTCCGGACTGCCTGAGCCCTTCAACAAGGTTTCCGTTTAATGATAAATCAATTGTTTCGTCTGCATCAGTTCTGTTGTTGATTTTCGTCCATTAAAGCTTGCTTCAAGGTAAAAGCTTCCTGTCTCGCTCTCGCTCTCTCTCTCTGTCTTCAAACCTCTTTCGTAGTTTCTCTCTGTCTTTCAACATTTCCCCTTTCCCCATCTCTCTTTGCTTCCTTTTCTCTGTTTCTCATCTTCTCTTTCCCTCTCTCCCTTACTCTCTCTGTCTCTCTCTCTCTCTCTCTCTCTCTCTCTCTCTCTCTCTCTCTCGTCTGTGTATGTGTATGTATGTTCTATGTACAATATGTAGGTATGTGCGTGCGTATGTGTGCGTGTGTGTGTGTGTGTGTGTGTGTATGTGTGTGTGTCCGTGTGTGTGTGTGTGTGTGTGTGTGTGTGTGCGTGTGTGTGTGCGCGCGCGCGCGCGCGTGTGTGTGTATGTTTGTGTTTGTGTATGATCATAGTAACGCGTTTGTGGATATTTGCGCATGTTTATTGGTTTGTCCCCTCTCTGCATCTAATCTATAGAAAAATCCTTGAATATATATATATATATATATATATATATATATATATATGTATGTATATATATATATATAAATATATGTATATATATATACATATATATATATATACATATATGTATATACATATATATATGTATATACATATGTAAATATATATATGTATGTATATATATATATATACATATACATGTATATTTTTTACATAAAAATGTAAGAATATGAAATGGATATATATATCAACATGTACTTCGTAAGCAGTTAAATTTTGCCTTTTCGAAATTCTTCCCGGAGATTTTCCTTGAGTTTTACGTTTTACTTTTTTTTTCATTTATTTTTTTGTTTAAAAGACCTTACCTTTCTCTTATTAAACCTTTTATTCCGCTGACTCCTTCTCCCGTCATTGTTTTATTTTTCCGATTCTTTTTCATTTCACAATTATATTGTCCTTCACTCTGTCTTTAATCCATTACGAACAATCTTCATATTTTTGTATTTTTTCTTTTCATTTTATGGTTATATTTGACTGTGTGTGTTTATCATTAATTTTTCTTATCTTTTATTTTTTCTTTCTTAGGTACGTTTCATATTTCTATGTTTACTTACTTTCTCCGTAGAAAAATTATTACTTTTATTTCTAATTTATCATTTTGTTTACTGTGGAGCATTAGGTTTATTGTCAGTTGGTAATTGCTTGTCATAGTACATTAGGCAAAGGTATCGAGATAACCACGTAAACAAGATGCTGTAATGCCTGCTATTTATTTCATATTATTTGTTTATTTGTTTGTTGTTATTTGCCTGTTTGTTTATTATTATTTGTTTGATTTTCATTTATTATTATTTATCCCTCAATTTATTATTATCTACTATTTACCTGTTTGTTTACTATTTAACTATGCCTATGCATCTATTTATTTATTTTATTTTTCATTATCTATATTATCATAATTTCTATTTTTATTTATTTTTTATTTATTTATCTATTATTTATTTATTTATTTATTTATCTATTTATTTATTTATCATTATTATTATTATTATTATTATTATTATTTTTTTTGTATCCGACCTAGTTATGGAACAAAAGGTCTCCCGTCGGCATGTTCCTCTTTTGTAATCCTTTGTAATCTTATTCATCACCACACCCCTACGGGCCAGGGTCACTTGGCATTCTCTTATGGTACAAGACTTATCTTCATTCGAAAAAGGAATCCTGATCACTTTTGACTTCTACTCTTCCTCCATTTTCTATTCTTAGTTAAATCTCTCTACCCTCACTTCAACTCTCCGGTGGGATAACGCCCCAAAGGATAGAAACGCTGGTCATTGGCGACAAAAGATTATCTATCTTTTCCAGTCTACTCCCGTCCAGCCTATTCCTCTTCGCTCTTTCATCCCTCTTATCAGTTTTATCTTTATTCAAGAAAATAAAAAGTATTTCTCCTTTTGAGTATCTTAGAAGAGACCTGGGGCAACGGCCTAGTGTAGGCCTTATGGTCTCTTGCAGTCTCCTTTATTCTTATGTTCTTATGATATTTTTCCTCTGCAACTCCTATTCCATTTTCTCTGTCTCTTTCTTTCTAGATTCGTCTCTCTTTTTCTCTCTCTTTTCTAACCTTTTCCTGCCCTCTCATTTCTCTCTCCCCCCCCTTCCTCGGCTTTATTTATCGAGTGCCCTTCCCACTCGCTCTCTTTATCTCTCCATTTTCTTCCTAGTTCTGCCCAATCCCCGAGTTTTTACACCTACGGACAAGTTCCCCCCTCCCCCCTCCGGCTCTCATCCTCTTTATTCCATTTTCTCTTTTTCTCCTCTTTTCTTTCTTTCTGTGACCCTCATCCCCATTCTTTGTCCACTTTACATTTTTTTTCCTCCTCAGTTGCGTTCTTTCTCCTTCCATTCTTTTCCTTTTCCATTTGTTTCTTCCGCTTCCGTGTGCTAGTCACCTACTGTCCTTCCACTTTATTCCTTTGTATGAAAACTTGTTCTGATTCTCTTCCAACTTTCTCCCTTTATCCACTCCCACGTCCTCTATTTACCTCCCTTCCCGAAAGTCTGATGCTCTCTTTAATTCGGTTCCATTTTTTTCCCTTCATGTGGGACTATATTCCTTCTCGTGACTATCCTTTCCTTGCGTGTGTGCGTGTGTGTGTGTGTGTGTGTGTGTGTGTGTGTGTGTGTGTGTGTGTGTGTGTGTGTGTGTGTGTGTGTGTGTGTGTGTGTGTGTGTGTGTGTGTGTGTGTTAAAGTCAGAGAGAGAGAGAGAGAGAGAGAGAGAGAGAGAGAGAGAGAGAGAGAGAGAGAGAGAGAGAGAGAGAGAGAGAGAGAGAGAGAGAGAGAGAGAGAGGGAGGGGGAGTAGGAGAGGGGGTAGGGCAAAGGGGACGCAGAAATCAACTAAATGCATGTGTGTATACCTATTGCTTTCCTCCCTGAGTCAATATTTTCCTTTGTGTATTCTTTTGACCAATCAACATGTTTCCTGCCCTTCCTCCCTCGGAGCATAGCTGCCTTAATCTTCAACATTTTTCTACCTTGGTTTCCTACTTTCTCCCTCAACAATTACTCTTTTTTGCTCTTTTTTTTATCCAAGGAACTTACTCGTACTCTACCGCTCTCTTTCCTCTTCGTTTGCGTTATTTATTGTTGGCAATCTTTTCCGTCTCCAACAACACAACAGAGAGCCGTTCTTATTCGCTATTCAGTCCTTGCTTCGCTTTGCTTGACATGGCTCTGCCCGGCTTTCTTCGGCTTCGCTAAGCTTTACTTGGCTTCGTCTAGCTTTTCTTCGCTTTGCTTTACGAAATTCTAGACAGCCCGAACCAACAAACTCTTCAGCTCTTACAATACCGGGTGTCCATTATTTTCCTCAGTTCGTTTCTTCTTCTTCTTCTTCTTCTTCAAGAGTCTTCAATTTCTTTCTTCCTGGCTATTTCCGGCTCTCCTCCTGTTATTCCTTCCTTCGTTGCTAAGTCTGCTTCGTTTCAGAAGTCACTGTTCTTGGTCTATACTTCGATAATACTTTTAATACGGAAACACGATTTGGAACAATTTCTTTCAGATCAAGGTTTAAGAAGGAAATAGGCAAGAACTGTTTTACGGACGGAGAGATTAACGAATGGAATAGACTTAGTAACCATGTAGTGATCGATGAAACAATTGATTGTTGAGAACGATCGATATAAACGGTGACTATTTTTTATGATGCGAGTATTATGACGAAACATCGTACGTCTGGCAGCTAATGCTGCCCGCGAGATTTTGGCCCGAAGTGAAGTGGTTAAGAGAAGGTGATGACAGGTAGTATGGGGCATGGAATTGCCTAGTGCAGGCACTTTGGTTTCCTGCAGACACCTCCATTCTCATGTTCTTAAACTTTTGTGCATAGGCTGGTGTTGACACTAAAAACCAGGTGTCGATGAACTGTCTTCTTCCTCACCGTGACACGCTCTCGGGAGAGAACAGGTCACACGCAGTTTCGATGACCTCTTCTTTCCCGAATGACCTGGTTCCTTTTCGTTCTGTTTGGCGCCTAACGATAGTATTCACATCCGTGGTACATGTGTCAGTTGCGAAGTGGTCAAGAGCTTATGGGCCGTATCCAACGTGGTCTCACCCAACCAAAAAGGGAACTCGCACACCAACGCGACCAGTTGCATGAAACTAGTTGCTTACGACGCCGCAACCAGTTGCACTGCGACTGACTCATTGGTTTCTTTGGAACCCCTCACATCGAAGCAACCGCAGTTTCACTCTTTCAAACTCAAGTCCAACACTTCAATGACTAATATCGACTATCGAGATTCAGAACACAGCCGAGAGCACTCATGATGTCTTAATATCCTTGTCTGGCGAGGGTAAGCATATCGTCACATACATACATACATACATACATACATACATACATACATAATATACATACATACATAAATACATACGTACATACATATAAGTATACACACACACATACATACATGATATGCATACATACATACGTACATACATATAAGTATACACACACACACACATACATACATAATATGCATACATACATAAATACATACGTGCATACATACGTACACACACACACACACACACAAACACACACACACATACACACACACATACACACACACACACACACACACACACACACACACACACACACACACATACACAAACACACATATACATACATACATACATACATACATACATACATACATACATACATACATACATACATACATACATACATACATACGTACATACATACATACATACATACATACATACATACATACATACATACATACATACATAAATACATACATACATACATACATACATACATACATACATACATACATACATACATACATACATACACGCATACATACATACATACATACATACATACATACATACATACATACATACATACATACATACATACGTACATATATACATACATACATACATACATACATACATACATACATACATACATACATACATACATACATACATACATACATACATACATACATACATACATACATACACACATACATAACATTCATACATACATACTTGCAATGGATTCATTTATTACGAAAATCTGTATCTGTCCCCCACCTCTCTAGTGGCTGAACGCCTATTGAACAGAGCCCATAACTCATGGAGCTAAATTAGCCGCATTTTGAACATCAACACCCTCACAGATAATTACCCTTTTTCCAAGTTCTATTAAACATATAAATATTTACAACTCTCTGGATCCAAATAAGTCTAATAAGCTTTTAAGGACAGATAAGGGAAACATCCCTCTTTAAACATTTGCCCCCAATATTACTTCTGGCTGGAGGCAATATTCTTGGGCTGATGGACGTCTTCAAGCTAATCACTATTTATCTTCGCGGTAACGAAGGAGATTAAACTCTGATGAACCAAATAGCTTGGTTAAGGTTGAAGGTTTCTATTTATCTAATAAGATTGCCTGGCTTCAGCTGTGTTGAAATATCTAATACAAAACGCAACAAAAAGGTTAAACAGAATAAGCTTAATTATTTTGTTGTAGGGGAGGATTCTCTTTACCTGAATAAAAGCGTGTGGTGATAGTTAGTATTGATTAGAAAGAGCAGAGAAAGAGTTGTGTCACTTGGGGCCACTCAGAGGAGCAAGTTGTCACTTGAAACTGATGTCGTCGACCTTTTCCGTATGTTGGTGACCTTTCCCGTATGTTGAACTTTTCCACCTGTCCGTGACCTTTTTCGCATGTTGGTGACCTTTTCCGCATGCCAACCTTTTTCCATATGCTGAATTTTTCCATATGTCCGTGACCTTTTTCGTATGTTGGAGATCTTTTCCGCATGCCTCCCTTTTCCGTATGCTGAAATTTTCCGCATGTTTGTGACCTTTTTCGCATGTTGATGATCTTTTCCGCATGGCAACCTTTTCCATATGCTAAACTTTTCCGCATGTCCGTGACCTTTTCGCTTGTTGGTGACCTTTTCCGTATGTTGAACTTTTTGCATGTCCGTGACCTTTTTTCACATGTTGATGACCTTTTCCGAATTGTTGGTGACCTTCCTCATCAGTGTTGTTCTCTCGACAGACGAAGTCTGAGAGGTCGATACCAGACGAAAGAACTAAAGGATTCAGATTCTTTATTCCGACAGGACAGCAGCCGCAGAGTGTTAACTACTAATTCGATTAACGCTTTTAGGTCGGAACGCAATTTAATGACTTTAATTAGCTTAATGCACTCAGACCGAGGCACAGTCCACTACGAGGAAACCCCACAATTTTTTTTTTTTTTTTTTTTTTTTTTTTTTTACTACCAACTATCTTCCTACTTTCCTGCTTCGCGGCATTATCGCCATTCTTCTTTATTATCTCTAAAAAAATATATCATGACCAAACACCTACATCCTTCTTTCTTATCTGTACCTTCTTATCTTTCCCTTCTCTCCTCCGTACTTGCTCGTCCGTTCTCTTCTGTCCTTTGCCTCTTCTCTTTCTCTTCAACCATCGCGGTTCTATTGTTCTTTTATGGTCCAAAGTTTTTACATTTGTTCACTCTCCTCCTATTCCTCTCTTTATTCCCTCCCGTTTCACAAACGTCTTCCGTGTCTCGACCCTTCCATTTGCTTTTCTCTCCTTTCTCTTCCACTTCCTCCTTCGTTATCCAGAAGTTTTGTACTCTTCCCTTTCCTTCCTCTAGTATTCATTCATTCATCAATTTATTTATTCTTTGTTTATTTATTTATATATTTATTTAGTGTCTAATTAGTTTTTTTTTTCTATTGACCTATTTATCTATTCATTTATTTTTTGCTGCCAGAAGTTTTGTACTGTTCCCTTTCCTTCCTCTAGTATTCATTCATTAATCAATTTATTTATTCTTTATTTATTTATTGACTTATTCATTTTTTTATCTATTTAGTGTCTAATTTGTTTTTTATTTATTGACTTATTCATTTATTCATTTATTTGTTTATATTTTCATTTATTCTTTGCTACCAGAAGTTTTGTACTTTTCCCTTTCCTTCCTCTAGTATTCACTCATTAATCAATTCATTTATTCTTTATTTATTTATTGACTTATTTATATATTTATCTATTTATTTACTCTAGTATTCACTCATTAATCAATTCATTTATTCTTTATTTATTTATTGACTTATTTATATATTTATCTATTTATTTAGTGTCTAATTTTTTATTTATTTATTGACTTATTCATTTATTCATTTATTTGTTAATATATTCATTTATTCTTTGCCACCATTACAAATCTAGTATTCTAATTCTCTGTCAAAATAATTTCATTTCCGTCTTTGCTATTTAATTTTGTTTTTTCATCCCCTTGCATCTCATTTCCTTTTCATTCAATTCAGTCAAACTTTTTCGTATTTTACTTTTCTGTGCAAACCTTTTTTTTTCCGTCTTTAATCGACTTCTCTTCTTTTTGTGTAATTTCTCACATTGACATACTCCATTCATTTTATTCTGGCGAACTCCGGGAGTCTTTATTCTATTCGCGGATTGTCACCGTGACGCAGAGTAACCCTTTTTTATTTATTTATTTATCTGTTTATTTGTATATATATTAATTAATTGATTAATTAACTAACTAATTTATTTACTTATTTATTTAATTATCTGACGCCAGGTAATGTTTATTCACTTGAATGCCAAAACTTATCTTTAGCATATCTTCATTAACCTTTAAAATGAGTTTTATTTTAGTTTATTTATTCTAATTACCGTCTACTGACTTTGCTACGCTGAGGACGGGAAAATCCCTTCGTAGAGAAGAAGATAGTATTAGAGTTATACGCCAGGAGGCACGTAACTGCGGCAAAACCATCACTTATGCCCGATTATACGCTTTGAGGACTGTTCAGGGGGGAGGGAGATAACACAGAGTCAGTCCTGGGAATCAGAGGAGAGTGCGGGACTCGAACCCGGGACCCGGAGAATGTGAAATCCGCAAGCCTCGTATTGCAGGTCTTCCTATTCTTGTTAACCTATTTCTGTTCCGTTTCCGTTCGTTCTCCTTTCTTGTACCGTTCTTGCCAAATTATTCCTCCTGCTCCATCTCCTTTAAATTCCCACTCCAGTTCTTGCTCCACAAGGAGATTCCTTCTCCGTCTTTGCCATTCTTTTCCTCTTGTATCGCCCCCGACCAAAATCTCCCCCCAGCTTCGTCTTTGCCAAAATTCTCCTGTCATTTCAGACGCTCCTCTAAACTCCTTCTGTTAAATCCGTCGTCTGCTGCAACAGTATATATGTAATTACATATATCTACACATATATATATATATATATACATATATATATATATATATATATATATATATGTGTGTGTGTGTGTGTGTGTGTGTGTGTGTGTGTGTGTGTGTGTGTACATATATATATATATATATATATATATATATGTATATATACATATATATATCTATCTATCTATCTATATATATATATAAGTATATGTATATTTTTGTGTGTGTGTATTTATATATATATATATATATATATATATATATATATATATCTATATGGTTGAGGTTTATAGGGTGAGGGTGGAGGGGGGGGGTCTTTAGTCCCCGGACCTTTCTTCCCCTCAAAAGCCATTTTTTCTAAGACATTATTCTTTATCACTTCCACTGGGTTTACATTCCTCCATTTCCTTTGTAGTCTACTTTTTACCACCTCATTTTCCTCCACTTAAAAAAAAAAAAAAAAAAAAAGTGGAGGGTGGGGGGGGCTTGTTTTCAAGTCGTTTCGCCGCTGCCTTATGGTCGTCCTCCACCTTAAGCTATCAATAGTTGGGGGGGAACAAGTCCGATGTCTGGCTGATGTATGGAGCCATATATTTCCTATGGTCGAGCATGACGTCCTATTCGGGCATCATGTCCTCCAAAAATGACGTCATAGAAGGGTTTACAACGATCTCGTTCTCTAAGTAACGGGGCAGAAGGTACCTGGAAGCCATTGGGCCTTCGCTCACTGGCGTTTGCTTTTCGTTTCAGTCACATATTTTTCACAGTGTCTAGAAAGGTTGATTTTTTATGAAAAATAAACTAAGATAATATAAAATTAAGATATAATTTGGCATACAACAAAACAAACTGAATAAAGTGAAAATAATGAAAAAAAATGAAATGAAATAGAATAAAACAAAATCAAATTTAATTGAAGTGACGTAAAATTAAATCTAATAGAAAATAAGAAAAGAAAATGAAATATGACACATATAACTCTCTTTATTAGAAATCTTGTAATAAATGCATTCCCGGTATTCGCAAGGAAAATGGTTTTCAAAAATACACCAATGTAATAGAAACTGGTTCCGATATTTATTTTATTTATTTTTGGAGCTTTCGTACATTTCATAATTTTTAGAAATCACATTTTCTTAATCAAGATTGTGGACAAAAATCTTTAACCACCATTTTATTGTATCACCTTTGAAACTCAACATTCTCTAAGGACTAGTTATATATTGTATATATACATATATATATATATATATATATATATATATATATATATATATATATATATATATATATATATGTATATATATATATACATTACACATACATACATATATATATATATATATATATATATATGTATATATATATATATACATATATATATATACATATATATATATATATATATATATATATATATATATATATATATATATATATATGCAGAACATGCATTGAGCACATTACATACATATTCCAGTTTTCGGAGTTCCCTGTTTCAGTTTCAATATTAAACATTTCTTGTAGACTGATACACACCTGCAGACTCCTAATCTGTTTTTTACCAGACTAATAATTTCTCTCAACCCTCTTTCTCTCCTTCCTCCCTCCTCCTTCCTCCCTCCACCCTCTCCCTTTCATCTCCATCTCTCTCCTCCTCCTCCTCCACTCTTCTCCTCCCATCCTCCCTCTTCCCTCTTCCTTCCCCACCCTAACCCCTTCCATCCTCCTTCCTCCATTTCTCTCCTCCCTACGTCCCCTCTCCCTCCTCCTCTTCTTCTACCCTTTTCCTCCCATCCTCCATCCTCCCTCTTCCTTCCACACTCTACCTCTTCCGCCCTCCTTCCTCCTTCCTCCCTTTACTACCTTCACCCTCCCTCCTCCATCTCCCTCTTCCACATCCTCCTCCCTCGTTCCCCTCCCTCCTTCCCTCCTTCCTCTTCCCTCTTCTCCACCTTCATTCTCCTAATTGACTAGTTTTCATCGCTTGTGTAGTCCATTAGTAAACCACATACTTCATTTGCTTCTGATTCCAACAAGACGATTTTAGTTATCCAAACAGATGGACTGAGGAAGAAAAATTCTTTATCAACTGAGGCCACTCTGGCCCCTACTTCGACCCCCAGCTGGTTAAAACCCTGAAGAAGATTAAAACAAATAATGATAAATCAAACAATACGCCATCGTAGGGCTGGACTGCAATGTCTTTTTTTTTCTCTCTGTACAAGATAATTCTCTTTCATCAGGCCATTAAATACTTCCATTTCTCTCCTTCAATACTCCCTTCCTCCACTTGCCTTCTCCTTCCTGCTCCCTTCCTACTCCCTCCTGCCTCCACCTTCTCCTCCTTACCTCCCTCCTTCTTCCTCCTCCCCTACACCTCCCTCCTCCTCTCCTCCATCTCCCTTCTCCTCTCCTCCATCTTTTTCCTCCTCCCCTCCACCTCCCTCCTTACACCTCCACCCTTCTCTTCTTATTTTTTGTATGTTCTCCTTAATCTTTTCTTCCTCCCCTCCTCTCCCTCTTCCTCCTTCCTCCTCCTCTTCCACCTCCTCCCTTCCACCTCCTGACCTTTCCTCTCTCTGCGTTTCTTTTCGTTCTTTCTTTGCATCGAGCCTCTTTGTCTTCTTTCCCATTTAAACTAAACTCATATATCGTTTAACAGAATTTCTCCCTCGCTGTGTGTAGAGCCCTCATTGCCTTCTCCTTTTCCGCCTTCCCCTGCTTCTTCTTACCCATTCCCTTTACTTCTTCACTTTCCTTTTCTTTGTTGTTTCCTTTTTCTCTCTCCTGATCTCTTTCTTCCTCCTTCTCCTCATTCACTCTTCTCATTCTTCTTACTCCTTCATTCTTCTCCTTAATAATATATATTTTTTTCTATTTTTTCATAATTTATTCTTTTACTTCTAATACTTCATCAGCGTGGTAACATTATTCTTCCTCCTATACCTCTTCC